>NW_005187417.1:3899361-3902553 GCF_000239375.1 Pundamilia nyererei
TGTGTGTGTGTGTGTGTGTGTGTGTGTGTGTGTGTGTGTGTGTGTCTGTTAAAGGGTAAAGGCAAAGGGCAGAAACAGCAAATTACACAGCACCTTTTTATCTAAAAGGTAGAAGTCATAGGCTCATTTCAAATACTTAATGTTCAGTTTAATGCTGTGGCTAAATAGAGTTGCAGTTATATTTCCCACAAAGACTTTTTCATTTATAGCATATCTGTCATATTTAAAAATACTCAAAATTCTGAGCTCCCAGCTATGCGGAGTGACAGAAAAATTCTGAAAGCTTTGCTTGAAATGGCAGGTTAGTCACCTCTAAAGAAAGGTATTACTTGTGGCTGTGAATGCATATATCTGTCTGCCATGATAATTTGCAAGCCAACAAATCTTGCTCTAGTTCAGGACTATATGCCACGCTAATCATTTTCTAAACACAGACAATGAGACAGTTACAATTTTAATATCAGTGCTAGGAGCAGCTACAGACTCCAGTCTACTCTCCAGTCAAAGCTGTCTCTCAGCCTCCCACTCCACAGAGGTGGTGATTGAAATAAAAAAAGGTGGCTGATTGCAAAGGAAGGGATAAAAGGATTGGAAATCAGCACATTCAAAATCAAAAGCAGGCTGGAAGAAAGGACAGCAAGTGTGAGTAAAGGACACAAAAAAGTGAGAGCAGTGTTAATAAGGAGAAGAAGGATGAGGAGGATTTGTACAGATGATAAACTGGAGGTTTGGTGGGTAGATCCTGTATTTGGGTATTTGTGTGGGTGTTTCAAAAGTGATTGTTAAGAGGGTTGCAAAGGGATTTGAAGCACTAGTAGCTGTGCTAGTGCTACAAATCTCCCAGACAAGTATTCTCTACCCTTCAAATGTCTTGCTCTCGCTTTTCTTATGTCTTATGTTCCTTTTTTGTGTTTTCCTCAAAGAAGAACAAAGTTTTGTTTCACATTCATCTATTTGGTTATTGTACAATCCTCAATAGAAGTTTCATGTGCATTCATTCAGTGAGAGAAAAAAAGACACCAGGTCCTTAATAAACAGGAAAATCTCAGATAGCACTTGTTTTGCTTGAATGGATTTTTCTGCATCATGCATCATCGGGCGTTGTGTTGGTCCATCGTAGGCTCCTGAAGCTCAGCTTATCAGGAGAGCTCTCGTATTAAAGAGATAAACAGTACAAGTCTTATTTTTTATGCATTTTTGCTTAGCTCAAATATTAAACTAAGCTTTTGAAAGAAATGAGCAAGTGGTGTCTTATCACTTTTCAAGACGGCCAGCACTGCAGCTGTTTTGTACTTCCATTCAGCCGCCACTCTGATATGCAAGCCAGCAGGCCTTCAGCCCCGGATGGTCTGTGATATCGAAGGTTTCATAAGCACAGAGAGCAAGGAAGTTCAACTTAAAAGATGCAACCACTCAAAAGGTTTGACCCCAAACTATTTCTTTTTAACCTCAGACACTTCTCCAAGAGAGTAATAAACATGAAAAAGTGCCTCATTGCAGTGGCTAATAGCAAAGGAAGTAGGTGCTTTTTCTTGCATGGGGAGCCCCAGTGGAGCCATTGGACACAAGGTTAGAGCTCATTTCATGAGAGAAGTTTAACTCAGCTAAAGATAAGTTAAATTATTCATGCAAATCAATTTTTAAAATCAAGTCGAAGTTATTTCTGAAACTAATTAGCACATTTTCAGCACAGTGGTTCACTTGGGTTATTACCTTTAAGACAAAACCACAAGCTTTATGATACCCTTGCTACATCCCTGAACAATAATGCTATATAGCTTCACAGTTATTTACAGACATTAATAATAAGGCAGCCTTAAGGTCACTTGTAACAAAAGCGAAAGGAGACTTCCACATGCTCAGGTTTCAAGGTGGAAAAGAAGGCTGTGAAAAGTTTGCTCTGCCACCCGGGGAATGCTAACTCGATGTTATTAGGCCCTTGAGCAAGGCACACAACCTCAGTACTTCTCACAGTCAGGACCAAGCATCAGAATGATAAACTTGCTCTGGAAATAAATAAAAAAAATGTTTTTAGCTTTCCACTTGGCATCCACCTCACCCAGGGGAAAAATGCAGGCATCACGTCAGAGCAGGTACCCTGTACAATGGACACTCTCTGCAGTATTGAAAGTAAACACTGTGGAGTCATAATACGGCAAACCTCTGGCTTATGTGTTTCGTATCTCTCTGGGCACCGGGGCTGTCATCTTAGGTCACTTCAATCACAAATACAGAGGATGAAGTGACGACAAAAACACTGCTGCTGGCTGGCCTTTCCACTTGTTATCAGTCCCCATCACCGCTCATTGAAGCGACAGCTCTTTATCACAGCCATCTTCACATTATGATGACCAAGTGCTCCCCTAACACTGAGTAATTGTTGTAGCTTAAATAACCAACATGATGATGCAGCCCTTGTCTGGAAAGAAATATTGATGTTTTTAGCTCTCATAGTCACATATGATGAGGTCACCTAGCAGGGTCACAGGAAGAAAGACATAAAACTGGTGTTTTTTTTGTTGTTTTTCTTTAAGATGAAAACTATTTTCAAAATGCATCCTGTTATGTTTGGCTTTAAAGAATTATTTTTGGATTTTGATGCTCTGCAATCATTTTGTTATAGTGAGGTAATAAGCTGGTGACAAAAATGTAATCATGTACAGCAGAACAGTCTTTACCTAAACGCAGATAAAGTGAATAACAGCACTCCCTGACTGCACCAGCCTCTCCAACAATTCATAATGTAGAAGCTCCTCAGAAAGTCCAAGGCATTTATCTGACATCTGAACTCCTATTTTAATCAAACACCTGCAAAATGAACAAGTTTCATCAGTGGTCCCAAACAATCCATTGACAATATCCCAGTGATAGATACCACATATCCTGAGTCCATTTGTCAGCAAGCTGAGGTGTGTTAGCTGGCACAAGATGAAGCTACACAATATTAGACAGGTCGTTCTAATATTCTGGCTATCAAATATGTAAAAGAGTAGAAATGTGTCAAAAACAGAAAATAATAGCCAGGAATGTTTTGAAATTTAAGCTTAAAGTGTGGATTTGGTGTTTTATTCAAATGCAGCTGAGAACAGGTGAGTCTTCAACCTGGATTTAAATAAACTGAGTGTTTCAGCTGATCTGAGGCTTTCTGGGAGTTTGTTCCAGATATAAGGAGCATAAAAGCTGAATGCAGCT
>NW_005187417.1:3904340-3913853 GCF_000239375.1 Pundamilia nyererei
GCAATAGTGTCCATTACATTTAACATGTTAGCATTGAAGCTATTGACGAATAAACTGAATAAACTGAATATTATAATTATGCCCTTTATCCTCTCATATTCCAAACTTAGCTATTGTTAAAACCAAGCTACTATTACTTTATTACTAGACTGAGATTCTTCAGTGCACCTAATAGCTGACTGCATGACACTGGAAGCTGATATTTTTTTGACAAAACATGCACTAAACAGTAACAGGGACAGTTTGTAGAGACAATAGATCATAAAACAAAGACCATGAAATCATGTCATGTCTTGTGCATGCAGAGTGTTTTATACATTTGTATTAATATTTTTATAATATTTTCAACTTTTTTTGATAGAAAAACATCTTAATGCCTGTATTTTATATGATTGGGTGTGTTTATGCTGATTAAATACTTTTTCTCATATTTATGCTGCCTTATTTACATTTTATTTGGTACCGAAACAATTTAAATGACTTTGGTGTAAGTGAACGGCAGTAATTATCATCAACTCTAGGAAGCTTTTTAAACCTGGTAAAGTAAGTGGTAAAGTAACCCTGTTTGGCAGGTTAGAAACAAATATATTCTGGCTGGCTGAAAAGTAAAGCCAGTTTAAATCACTTTCATAAACTCTGACCATATAACAAGCAAATAAATGTTGCTTTTTGGAATAGACTTGAATCTGAAGCTTTTGTGTGGCTTAATTATCTAAAATAATGCCTTTTCTATTGATATTTATTAAATATTTTACATATATAACCTCATGTATAATTTGACTTGACTTATTATTGGTCATTATGGAGATTTAAAGCCCAATTTCAAGATTATGTCTCTGTCATTCTTTTTTTTTTAGAAGTTAAGATTCATATAAATAACACTTTCAGACTGCAAGGCTTGTCCAAGGCTGCCTATTCTGCATTTGCTGGCAAATATCATTCACAGAAATATTATCCAGGAGGAAAAAGAAGAGTATTCACAGTGCAGCTTCAGCTCCAGAAAATTCAGAGACAAAAATTTAACAAATTTATTCCTGAATTTTATTTTACCATTATTACCTTAGAGGAATTTCTGTTCTCCTTGACTCTTTTAAGAACAAATATATTAGTACAAGTGTTTCCCACATGAGGCCGATTTATTTTGGATGTAATCATGGCGGGTTTTAAATAAGATCTCCCTAAAATTCCCCTCTCTTTCTCTGTCTCTCTCAGAGGGGTGGTTCAGCTCATAACTGCGGCCAGCTGAAGGTGGGACAGATTATACTGGAGGTAAACGGGGTTTCCCTGAGGGGCCGCGAGCACAGGGACGCAGCGCGCCTCATCGCCGAGGCCTTCAAGACCAAAGACAGAGACTACGTAGACTTCTTGGTGACTGAGTTCAATGTGGCACTATAGCTGAGTGGAAGAGGAGGGAGTACGATGACGAAGGTAGCACCAAGAGAAGAGGACTTCAAAGGGGTGATGATGCAGAAATATTCAAGTATTCTATTGATTTATATGGCACAACTCTTGGATAAACCTAAACAAACCACCAACTGATCTGAGCCCTTCTCCTTTCTCGGAAAACCCACTCTTGAATTTACAAGGCATTACTTTCACCGTGGACTTTGTCCAGGATTCTCCTCAACTTGTTACCTCCCCACTGTGAGACATTATGCGCTGCAGTGGAAAACCTGTACCTTTTGTGTTAAACCGTGTGGATTTCTGGAACTTCTCATAACACTCCCATGTCTCATGCTAACTTTATTTTACTTACTTTCTGCTTTTAACTGAGACAACTGCACATCTAAGATAAACTGATTGCTTGGCTTTACAAGTTTGGATTTGTATATGTAAAAATGGACAAATGTAGATACAGATGCATATATAATGTACACATAAAAGTACTCCTATAGAATTAAAAAAGAACCTGTAACCTCTGTCGCATCATCTATATATCTAAATATATCTGAATTATGGTGATGATTTCAGGACAATACATGAATCCACAAGTTTTACCAGAATAACGGTGACCATCAGCAAAATACCATCCTTTCACAAAGAGGAAATGGGGGGGGGGGGGTGTTCTTGTCATACTGACAAAAATAGAAATAAAATACCGATATTTGTTTACTCCGACATGAACCCTGACTTTGCACTTACACACCTCTCTTTATATCTGTGTTTAAAACTCTGCCTTCACATTAGGACGGCCAAATTGGAAAATATTATCCATCCACAGTATGATATGCAAAAACAGGATTCTGCATCATATTCAAAACCTCTGTGGAGGACTTCTACTGTGTTTTATTATATCCAATATCATAATTTAATTGGTATGTTTTTCTCTCCTGAATTAGGTTATTATAGTGACTTGAGTGGAGCTCATAAATGCTACTTGTTAACCGGGTGAACAGTAGTAGCGTTTACTGCTCAGGGGCCAATAAAAATCACAAACAGCTGGTGTGTCAACCAAAACAACATTACTATCTAGAGCTGTCAGCCAATAATTAGACATTTTTTCATCATTGCACGATGGAAAAATGTTAGTTGTGATGTGTTTAGAGTCTGATATGACTCTAAACACATCACGATTATATTTGGACATAACAGCAGCAGAGTTGGTTGCACTGCTGTAGGAGTGAGCCAAGGGTGCCTGCTGCTTAACGTTTGATTACTCCCAACATTTAAAACTGATTTGATCTTAATTATTTTTAAATGCACTTTTTCATAGACCAATGACTGTGACAATTATGTTGTTTATCTTTGACTCCTTCACAATAAAAGTCGCTCTTTGTTTCACCTTTTTAATGGTGTTAGCATCTGAAAGAGAAAATGTTCACTTTGCCTTAGGAGTAATTTACATCAGCGAGATGATCATTACTTAATATGAATATTAATCAAAGCCGCCCTACGGATTAACACAGCCTGTAAAATTGCAAATACATACTTTAGATTTTTAAACAAATGTGTCAGATCCCAGCTTTAAAGACTATAGCGTTGCTACAGTTTATCTACACACTCATAAATCAGACCTTACTTCTGCAAGTAACAAAATAAAAATACCTCATTATTGCAAGTATCTGTACATTACTTCAGTATTTATTTTCACGTTCTACTCTTTACCTTTTCGGAGCAGGGTTGTTACGTGAGGTTTAAGACATTTGAGGGGAGTATTTCCTGTCACTGTGCGTCTTCAAACATCAAACTGCCTTGAACCTATTTGGGTTGAACAATAACATATAAATGGCAATCCATGTGGGGTATCCAGAGAGGCAATTCTGGTGCAGAGATCATCAGCATACACACAAACTGCACCACTAATTCACTCAGAGATGGAGAAAGATGGAGAAAAGACAGGATGGGAGAAGAAGAAAGAAATTATTATTATAAGGTGATATTTGATAGGCTGGAAATTTAAAATGTCCATTTAATGTCCTTATTTATTTTAGAGTTGTTGTTTTATTAACAGATATACATGATTTGTTGCTCAGTTTATGTCTCTTTTTTTCATATTAGTGTAGGGTAGTAGTTTACACATTTTCCTAACAGCAAAAGATCCCCATTTGATTCTGGGAGGAAACACCAATCCCTTAAGGGTAGCGTCAGGAAGCATCCTGCATCTGCCAGAAAGAAATCTGCCAAATCAAGCATGTAGAGCTACCCGCTGTGGTGACCCCTTGCCACAAATTGAGGTGTACAAACTTTTTGTTACTCAGAGGTTGCGTGAAAGGCAGTTTAGTGCAGGTTACAGTGGTTAGTTGAAATACTTTGTTCGTCTGTTGCAGAGAAGGCTGTGGTCTTCACGGTCAGTGTGAGGTTGAGATGAGTAGCAGATATCACATTAAATTTAAGTTGAATTACACTTTCGTATTAGCTTTATTCTAATATAAAGGTGTGTATGAGATGGAAATCAGCCGTGATAGCTCATTGAGCTTTGGTTTATAACTTGTTGAAGGCAGTGATCACAGCCTGTATACTAAATCTGCTGGACCACACAATGGAAATGGTTGCTAAGTGACTATTTCCCCATGCTGCACCCACACCTGCTGAATCCCACTTTAACTCTAGACTATACAAATGTTTCTGTTTAGGTGCAGAAACAGTCACCTATCTATATTTGTTAGTTTGTAGTGCTGTAGCTACTTTTTTAAAATTCCCATTACTTTTGTCTCCTTTGTCTATATCGCAGAATTAGAATAGAATAGAAGCCAGAATGAAGTTTGCATTTCCTTGTTTTGTTTTAATAACGAGCTTCAGCTTTTCCACTTTTACTTGAGTAAAAAAGTTGAATCAGTACTTCAGCTTTTATCAGAGTACCTTTTAACACAAGGATCTGTACTTGTGACAAATGTGTGCACCTTTGCCATTTCTGCCTGCAAAAGGATTCTGGAGCTCCCCGTTTATGTTCCCAAAACTCTGAATCAAAGATATGTTTTTCAGATTTGGCTAGCTTAGTGTGGAGGTATTCTCAAAGATCATGAAATCCCCTCTCGGATTGCTCAGTTTTTCTTCTGCTTTCCCCCCCACTGAATAACAATTGATGATTTTATTTCATAATTTCAGAGTTATAATTATTTTCACCCAGGGGGGCCTTGCTGAAGCCATGGTTGGTGCAGTAATTATTCCCAAGGAGGGAGTAATGGGACATTTAGAGGACGACACTGCCAAAGATTTCTGTAACGCTCCTTTGCACTTGTGGTTGGATGCACAGTCACATTTTATCCATTTATAGAAAAGCAATTAGGAGATAAGCAATGACATAGAGTGAGAGATGGAGTGAGAGAGAATGACAATGAGGGAGTGACTGAAGTAACAAATGAGATGCACTTGTTGTTGTGGAGATGCTCTGCTTCCTCACAGGAAGAGTGCAAGCGTGGGGAGGATGTACAGCAACCATCCTGTATGTGTCACTCTAGAGACTCACATTAGGCTGCAGGTAAAAACTTGGAGTGATTACAGTAATTAATCCAAGTGCTCTGTGTGTGAACGTGTGATCGTTAAGCGTTTTATGCAATTGATGTGTGTCTGCCTGCAGATACCGCATGAAATTATGGAAACAAGAACATTTTGAAAACAAAGAGACAGCAAATAAAGACACATGTAAGCGCCATCAAGGGAGCTGTTGGACGAGACACAAACAGGGGAGCCGGAGTCTGGTAGTCCGGGCTTTTTAGAAGAATGCCAACAGCGCAGCTCTGTGAGAAATGGCTGTCAAAGATGCCCGATTCATTCTGGACATAAACGGAGAATAGAGAGCATTGTGTTCATGCTTTGATTTTACAACATATCCTTGTGTGACGGTAAAATGTCAACCTTCAATGAATCATCATGAAAAAAATATTTGTTTTAATCTCATATCTATGTTTGTACTTGTAAATATGACACCAATATATATTATGGGGCAAAAAATAAGAGGCTGAAGTCTGATTAAATACTTGGACTGCCTGAAGATCCTTTTTTGTTGTGACAATAAAACTTCAAACATTAGCTGATCTCTATTTTTATGCTTTACCTATCTGTTTTTTTTTAAAGCCTTATTAAAAATGCACTTTTCAAGAAGATTGGTCCTAAGAAAATCCACTAGATATAAAGCTATTTTTCCTCAGAACTCCTCAAGAAGCTACAGTTCTTACATTTGCTCCGAAGAGAATCATTCTGAGTAAAGTTTTAATCCATCTAAACATATCTTTCGTTTTAGCTCTGGTGTAGTCTACATCAATTTCTTTATCTCTGTCTAGCTGTGAAGCTGCTATATGTCCCTTTTCTTTTCTTTTCTTTTTTTCTTTTCTTCTTTGGATTGTTTATACCAGCTCATCTTTAGATATCCTGCAGTAAAAAAAGTCTTAATGAGAGCCATTACTGTATTACCAAATACAGAATTATTATTGCATTGTGTTGCCATAATAAAATAGAACTGAGTATGGGGAGTTATTGTTTTCTAAAAACGACAGTGACAAAAATATGACCGTTTTCATATGTCATGTTTTCTTTAATAATAAAAAGCTTTATGCTGATACTAAAACTGTCTGATTAGCTGGTAGTTTATTTTTTTGTTTTTTTAAATGTCCCAAGATCTTGAATCTCTAATGATGAAAAATGTATCCCATGGCTTTACAAAGCTGCTCACAGAGATAAAACAAGTTGTTGTTTTTTTTAAAGAAACTGTAGGGAAGTAAAAATAACTAGAGCTTTGTGAAAGTTCTGAGATCAGTCGGGGGCAAAATAAACACAAACAGACTTGGCCAGAGTATAGGCATGGATGTGGTTTCACTGCTTGGGCGTGTGGAATGAATAAACGAAATGCTCAGTGTCAATCATACAGAAAAGAAAAACCTGGCTTCTCAGTAAATGTGGTTTTCAAATTAAATGAGCTAAAACAAGACACAAAGGTGATATCGCTACAGATTTACTTGAAATTATATTTCTGCAACCCTTCATTTTCTAACCATTTGTGTTTAGATGTACCTTGGGATAGCTGTAATAAGATATAGGTTGAGGTAGATGAACACATCCTAGAGGATGTGTATTATATTAAAGTTCATGACAGTACAATTAGAAAAAGACTAAACAAGTATGACTTCTATGGAAGGGTTTCCAAGAGAAAGCATATTCCCTTTATGAAGAGCATTGTAGCAGAGCTTAGATTTGCAAAGTTACATCTAAGAAAATCACAAGAACAATGTCCTTTGAACAGACAAGAATAAAATAGAGATGTTTGGCCATAATTCACATCACAACGATCCCAAGAATGCCAGCAAATCTACACAAGACAATTACATTGATGGAAAAGATAACACAGATGCAAATACATTACCTTAAAAATATAAAGCTGCGATTGCACTTTTCTTGTATAGAAACATCTTTTCTATGAGACAGGATTGTCTGTACCCACGTCATCTGAAGCATTGTTAAGATAAAATGATAAAACTTTGGCTTTAAACTGAAGCACGTTTGCCAAAAAAAAACTTAAGTGCATCTCTAGCAATAATCCAAATTTGGCTGGTAGGAAATCTATCAACCATTCATCTGCTCATTTGAAAATATGTCAAACTAGGGAAACTTAGTTTATTTTGTAATCACATAAAATCTTTTACATTCAGACTTTTTAACTATGACTCTTCAACAGTTAAAGCTGTGACAGTTACACGCATGTTTTTGGAAATGCTTGATGAAAACTTAGTGAGCTACTACAGTGTGTTAAGATGTGGCATCTGAGGGAAATGTGGAAAAGCTCTTTAAGATTGTTCAGGCTTTAGAGTGTGTCCATTAATCCACCAAGTTCGTCTGAGTACACCCTAACTTAATTTGGATAAAAGCTAAGTATAAATATTTGAAAATAGATGTATAAAGAAAGAATGTACTGTAGAAAGTGCAATGAAATGCATGGTGTTTGTCCTTTTTGTGTGATCATACACTCCAAAAATAAATAAATAAATAAAATAAAATAAATCTGTGCCCTCTCTTAAGATGTTGGAACCTGTAAACCACAAAAATAAATTAAATATTTTACTGGACGGTTTCACCCAGGCAATTAAAATCTCAAAAGAAGGCGTCTCCTTCATGTGTTTGATCTCTAACAGTTTGTATCTAGCTCTGCTGTATTAAGTCTAACCTGCACAGTTGAGGCACTTTACAGGGTCTTTTAGAAGTTTTCCAAATTATCTTGGAAATCTTTCCATTGGCCAATGGAAGGATTGATTTCTGTGTTCTTTTCCAATAATAGATCCAAGTGAATAAATGAGACTGCATTTAAACCTTACCCACCCAGAAAAAAAGCAGTACTTAATGTTTTCTCCAGGCAAAACTGTTTTATTGTTTTATTTGCTGTTTTGCATTTAGTAGAACATCTTTAACCCTAATCAAGGTCCTAATTCTGTAAAATGTTTTTACAGGACCTTTATGTAGTCCTTAAAAACCAAGTATATCCTCACTGCTTCCCTAGAAATAAAGAATATAAGCCAGGTGCTGCTGATCAAATGCCTAAACTGATAATCAGCAAGTGTGACTGCCTCTAATAGAAAGAACACTTTGGAAATTTGCCAGTCTGGAGTATTCGGGAGTGTGTTAGCACAGTGCTATAATCATCACAGGGGTGGATGCCTCAGTAAATTCATGTTCAGTGTCAAATATACAAAAAACAAAACAAAAAAACAAAACAAAAGAGCTGCACCTCAAACTCTGTAGGCCTTTAGAAAAAGACTGACCAAGTGTGACTATGAAAAGAACATGGTAGCATGCTTAGGTTTGCAAACTTGCATCTGATCAAACCACAAGACTGCAGTGGTCCAGTCAAAGTCCAGATCTCAATAGCTGTGCATGAACAAATGCGCACAAACCCCAAACAACAGAAGCAACATTGTAAAGAGGAGTGGGCCAAAATTCCTCCATCATGACGTGAGACACTGATAAAGTCACACAGAAAAAAAGTCCTACAAGGTTAAATTTATTGAATTCCAAACCATATTGGCATAAACAGTATAAGCTTGATATCTGCACAGTTTTGTTAATTTATTTTTGATGATTTCAGGGATGGTTTGATGGTTGGAGTTTTCTCTGTATTATTTGGGCATCTTTACCTTTACTATAAAGCACCTTTGTGGGGACCGCTGTTGTGATTTACCCCTGTATAAATAAAAGTGAATCAATATATCACCATCTGCATACAGAAACACCTTCACTGACAGCAGTAGCCTGATGTACAAAAGACCTAACCTAAACATATCTCCTTTGGTCCTGTGTATTCATTTAAAGAAGGTTGTGGAAGAGTTTTTACCAAATCAACCCTGTCATGATATAAATGGTAGGCTGGTACGTATATAGGACGTCTAGTATAAGTCTCATTCATCTAATCACACACACACACACGCAGCACTTTTCTAGCACTCTCACGAACCCTCATATGGATGCATCAGGGGAAACTAAGTTCTATCTTAGTTTTATCAACTAAGATCTATTCACAGCCCAACATAAGCTGAAAAAGACAAGCTGCATCAGTGTGAATGTGTGCAAATGACTGATTGTGTGTGAATGACTATGAGGTAGGTTAGAGATGGAAACAGCCTATTGTGGAAGTAGTTGCAGACATAAAGATGACTCATACCATCAGAGAGAGGACAAAAGAGGGAAAAGAAAAGGCCACAAATTTAACAGCAAATATTAAAAATAGTAAATCTGTCTGGTAACAATGACATACAATAGCTCTAATGATGTAGAATTTGCCTAGATCTGCTCTCTTAAGTCTATATAACTAAACTACAGAGTATTTGCTTTCCTCCTAAGGGATTATCTGATTTTACAAGAATTTTAGAAGAACATCATTACCATAAAATACCCACTGCCTAACCTTTTTCATGTTTTCCTACAAAAGCCTCTTTAATTTAAAGGTTTTAAAGGATAAAAGAAAAAAGCCAACAATTTGTCCATTTCTCACTTGCTGTTGGCTGTTGCACTGTCTAGCTTTTTATCTCAAAGATATAGTTCTAGAAAAGTACATCTTTGAGACACACACACACACACACACACACACACACA
>NW_005187417.1:3913932-3942893 GCF_000239375.1 Pundamilia nyererei
TATGTTTTTTACTGAACTGCAGTAAATAATATGGTTTTAAAAATTGCTGTGTGATTTCTAATGTGATCTTGTTTAGAGGCCATAATTATATTAAACAAACGTTTAAACCATATTTTAAGTGCAAGATCTGAACATTTTTCATGACTTAACCTCCCATGTGTTATACAGGTGTCAGCAGCAGCTCGACCTTCTCTTTAATATTCTGTTTGATATTAAAGGGCCATCCAGGAGGAAGCGATGATGGAGAGAAATGATGGCAGCAGATGACAGCACCATTAATCAGAAGTCGAGACTGAAAGGTGCTGGCCTTGGCTCCGACATGAAACTCCAGAGCTCACGCGTTGACTTGCTGCTTATGGTGTGGCTATGCATAACACTACGCCCCTCTCCTCTCCTCTGCAAATGTCAGACTCATATCGTTGCCAGCACCACCTGTTGACTTTATTGATAATGTTTATTTGTTTCAGTGAGTGTGCCTCTGGCTTTATTAGCTGCACAAGTGGATTTTGTTGGTGTTCACTTTCTCTTCCTGCTCTTCAGCTGCATCTTTTTGTTTCCCAGTCAGCCCAGCTTTGTACCTGCTCCCTGCATGTTAATGAGAATGTTTGACCTGCTCTTTACACAGAAAGTGTGTTTAATTTTTCAATTAAGATAACTGAACAAAACCTGTCAACCTGTGCGCTTTTATTTTGAGGTGGGAGACATTACTGGTTTACGTCAATGGCAGGTATAAGTGGGGACAGTTGCAACAGTCAAAACCCTCGAAGCAAATTCTAATTTAGACTCGTCTTGATAATCAGGTAGACAGCAGGTACTCTCGAAAACATATCAAACTGATCAGGAAAGTGCTGCTCATAGGGGACTGAGCTAC
This sequence comes from Pundamilia nyererei, assembly GCF_000239375.1. Classification (NCBI taxonomy): domain Eukaryota; kingdom Metazoa; phylum Chordata; class Actinopteri; order Cichliformes; family Cichlidae; genus Pundamilia; species Pundamilia nyererei. Next base: position 3,914,804 of record NW_005187417.1, read on the forward strand.
TGGTTGGGTATTTTGCTCTAATATTTTAGGGTCTTTTTTGAATTAGCCATATATAAATAAATTAAAATTGAACCGAACTAAAAACTCTTTGGTCAACTTAAAAGTATTTTTTAATTAGTTTTATGTTTTAATATTGTCCTCTATATGAATTTATCTAATATAACTTCTATCTATTGCCATTTTACTGACTTCTAAGGAACACCGTTACTGTAGCTTGTGTCAGACTTGTTGTGCCCACTAGGGCCAAGTGTTTTGTTATGGGTAATAGGGTGGGAATGGCTGGGATCACTATGCAGTCCAAATGCCACTACGTGTTTATGTCATTTCCTATAATGAACACAACAGGTAAATATACACTCACAGGGCACTTTGTTAGGTACACCCATCCAAGTGCTCCTAAACTCAAATAGCTAACCAACCAATCGCATGGAAGTACCTCAGTGGATTGAGTAGTAGTACCACACATGTGGAAATGGTCAAGATGACCTGCTGAAGTTCAAACCAATCCAGTGAATAGCAGTTGGTGACAATGTCAAGTTTTCAGAGGTCAGGGGTGAATCGCTAAAATGCTTTAAGCTCATGGTAAGGCAAAAGTAACTTTAAAAAAACCACTTGTTACAATCAAGGTATGCATAAGAGCATCTCTGAATGTGCATCATGTTGAACTTTGAAGAAAATGAGCTCGAGCAGCAGAAGACCATACCGAGTCCCACTCCCTTCAGCTAACAACAGGAAACTGAGGCTACAGTTCACAAGATCTCACCAAACAATAGAAGACTGAAAGACTTTCACCTGGTTTCATGGTTCTTGACTTCTGCTGTGACATTCAGATCATAATCTCAGAATTTGGTGTAAACAACACAGAAGCAACCTGCCTCGCATCAATGATTCAGGCTGGTGGTGGTGGTGTAATCCATGAAGGGTATTTTCTTAGTACATTTTGGGCCTTTTAATACCAACCGAGCATGTTTTAAACACCACTGGTCACCTGAATATTGTTGCTGACCGTTCACCCCTTATGATCACAGTGTACCCATCTAATAATGACAGTTCCCAGCAGGATAATATACCATCTCACATACTGGGTTCTTGACCATGACAGTGAGTTCATTGTGCTCAGATGACCTCTACACTCACAGATCTCAGTCCTACAGAGCAATCCTGTCGATGTCCAGCCAACTAATCTGCAGCAACTGTGTGATGCTATCAAATCAATATGCCTGAGGAGTGCTACCAGCACCTGTTGGGAGTACATTATAACACAAAGAGAAGCTAATGATGAACACAATGAAACAAAATGACTTGTTGCATCTGTTGGGTTACGTGACAAAATTGGCTCTTTTAGACTTTAATGGGTTTTTTTTTCCAAAAACACAGGTTTATAATTCACATGCACTGCAGATGTGATAAAATCTGTTGTGAAAGAACAACAAAGCAGAAAAAAGGAGCACAAATCACACATATATCCTTTTTTTCCACTCTCACTAAATTATAGAGACTGAATAGAATCTGCACACTGACTATTCTACACGTAAAGAAGAGTTAATAACTGCTATTCAGTAAATACGACCAAAGATGATAATGCTGTAATATGACTGGAGGCCTACAGCTAAATAATACTACATATTGAAAAAGAGTACATGCTTTTGAAATACTGTGAAATGTGGTCTATTTTGCAGCTTGTCCTTAAGGCTGGGGTTGACTGCAGCATCTACATTTTCTTGTTTAAACTATTTCAAATGATCTTAAACATTTTCTTCATACAATTTGCTCTGTGGCTGTTTCATGAAGTTTTAGCTTGGTCCTTTAGTTTTGATAAAAGGAAAGTTGTAGAGTGTCTATAACTTTAAAGCAAGGGTTTTAAAGTGGTAACTGACAAAATTGGCTAAAGACCATTTCCAGTTTAATGTGAAAGAACCTCTCTGGGCTGCCTGAAGCCTTGGCCTGAACTCAGTCTGAAACATGGATGAATGGAACATTGACTCTGTGAAACAGGCCACATCACTCAACATGAGGGCCAGGCAACACTCGTGCTCGTGTTGCTTTGAGACAGCTTAGCAGGCCGCTTCTGCTTCGTTCTGCGTGCTCGAAATAAATGCTCATGATTTTCGAAATGCTCAACGCAACAATTCCCTTGCTTTGGGTTATTTGCTTTTCTACATTTTTTGTGTGTCCAATAGATGTTGAGAAACTTATTAAGTCTCCATTGTTGAGTACACAATCTGTGTGCAGCTCTGAGAGTTCAAGGACAGAAGCAGAAGAAAAAAATCAATCTAAAATAGCCTTAAAATTATGTTTTTGTGGCATCACAAAATTGTTTTTCACATTAACTCCGTTTAGCACCGTTCCCTTGACCCTCAAGTTAAGAGCCAAATTTGCATTTCTGATAATATGCACACAATCCTCCGATTTACTACTGTTACTGTTTTTGTAACAGTAGTATTACTGTTTTTGATGGTCTTCCTTTCCAAAGCAAAGATATAAAAGCAGCAAGAAAATGCAGTTATCTGTAATACACAAGCCTCTCTCAAGTTCAACAATACATTCATTTGAATATTAATTTGAAAAATCATAAAGAGGTCACAAAGCCAGCAGCACTTGCAGCAAGTAAAACAACTTTATTGTTGGACCAAAGCATTTATTGGCTTTACTGAAGTCGCACTGGAAGCAGGTGAACCCCTTCTTCAGTTAAAAAAAACCACGGCTTTTATTTTGCTATTGGAACATCCTCTATTAAATTGTATTTGTAAACTGCTCACCTTTTTAGTGTTGTGTGAAAGCACGAGTATCCTGTTCGAGCAAGTGCTGCACAAATAGCAGAGCCCATCCTCAGCAAGCCGCAAATCCAATTCTGTCTCCCGCTGAGACTCATGAGAGCCTCGATAGCTCTGTTTAAGCTACTGATAATATAAATCTGGTAAATGATGTTACATCATAGTTTTGTTTTTCTTTTTTCTTGTAGGGGCAAAAATGTCAGTTAAATAAATTGACCAATTTTTTATACTAAAAATAAAAAATGCCATGCACTCATACTTCCCAGGGTTATTGAGATATTTCCTGCTATTTCATTTGTCATTGTAACATCTGCATATTTCAATGATGAACTGTAATCAGAACACATCCCCTTGAGCATTGTGAAACAGTAATGGTAATACAAATTCCTAGAAGATGACAGATATTCAGCTACAACATGCCTGCTTCTAAGAAAGATTATGATTGAAAGTCCTCATGTCACCAGCTTGTGTGTCTGCCGTCAGATCTCAAAAGACGATTATAAGGTAGTGACTTGGTTTTGTTTGGTATATTTAACTTTTTTGTTATCTGAAAAAAAAAAACCCTCTTAAATGTATTTTCCTGGAAACAGGAAACATACAGGTAATCTCTCCTGGCAATTCTGTGCCAGGGACCACATAAAGCTCTGCCATTGTGCACCCTCTATTAAAGCCAGAAAGCAATCCACCACAGTTTGTCTTTTGTTGCTGCTCCTTACCAAAGGGGATTATGGCTTTCCTTTTAAAAATAAAAGGTTTGTATTCAACAGATAATGTCAGAAGATATGAGATGGCTGGTCAATGTCAGTTTAATGGACAAATGTCTTTCTGTTTCTCTCGGTTTAGTCCCTCAGATCCTACAGAGAAGTCACTCTTATACATACAAACACCATGGGGAGAATTTTTATGCATGTTCTGATATACAGTACACTCTTTTGTCTTATATATGCAGACACCTTAAAATGACACCTTTGCGCTGTTTTTTTTTTTTTTTACTGCACTGAGTCTCTCCAAGGGTTCAGAATAAGACTCATACCACAGAAGTTTTTTTGTTTTGTTTTTTATTTGCATTCTCAAGATGTTTCCAACTACTCATTAGCACCGAAATATGTGAATTAGTTTACAAATACAGACTAGGTAAGGCAGATGAAAAATATTAACTTCTACTGTACATATATATAGTACAGTAGAAGTCTTGTGCCACCCTTCATTTTGCCATATTTATTTAAATAGGTGAAGGGATTTATTGAAACATGTTACAACCAAATATATGTTGCATAGTTCCAGTTGACTTGGAATGCAATATTTGATATTACTGCCATTAATCTTCAACACAGCCTGAATTCTTATGAGCAAGGTTTCTTGCCATTTCTTTAGGTAGTCTTCGAGAATAGCTCTCCAGGCTTTTTGAAGGACATTCAAAGCTCTTCTTTGGATGTTGGCTTCCTTTTCCTCAGCTCTCTGTCAAAATGATCACACATTGCTTCAATAAAATTGAGGTCTGTGTTTCAGGAAGGCCAGTGCATACCTGATAATGTTCTATTTTGTGTTTCTCTATCCAGATATGCATTTGAAGTGTGTTTAAGGTCACTGTCATGCTAAAAAAAAAAACTGTTTCCAATCAGATGCTTTTCAGATGGTATTGCATGGTGGATCAAAATCTGATGGTACTTTTCTGCATTCGTAATTCAGTCAGTTCAGTTTTGAAAAGATAAAAAAGCACAGGCTAAAAACACAGACCCAAACCATAACAGAGCTTCCACCATGTTTTAGAGATGGCTGTACTGTTTGCCTATTTCCTGAAATCCTTTGTATATACAGATGATCATTTGAGCAACAATTTTTAAATTTTGATTCATTACTCCATCATATCTGTTGTCACCAATTTCCAGTCTAGTTCTTGTGTAATTTAGCATACCTCTGGCTTTACAGCCATCCACCCACTGAGGCCGTTTCTAATGAGCCTTCAGCTAACAGTAGATGGATCAACTGAAGGGCTAGATGCATCTCACAGATTCTGTCAGATCCATCTATTCTCTGCTGCTCATCCTTATCAGGGTTGCAGGGGTAGCTCCCATAGGACTGGTGCAGGGTACACCCTGGCCAGGTATGGATATGCCAAGTTTAGCTGAAAAAGTACTATTTAATGCATTCCACACTGTGTCATCTTTGGCAGTTTTCATGAATTGAGCTCAAGAAATGGGAAAAAAGATGTGTTTTTGTAACAATCTGACAGTAAAAAAAAAAAAGGTGCATTCCCCTTTTTCTTTTGGGTGCTTGCTTTACTGGTCGCCACAGCAGATCATCTGCCTCCATCTTCCCTAGTCCCATTCTGTCACACCTCATATCCTCTTTCCCTACAACCATGTTTTTGTTTTTTGTGTCTTTGTTTCTTTCTTCTTCTTTTTTTTACATTTCCTTTCTTTCATTCTGACTTTTTTTGTTACTATGGTCTTCCTCTTTTCCTCCTTTCTGATAGCTTCATGCTCAACATCCTTTGTTCACTGTATCCACTGAACAAAGGGTGCACATGTACAAAAAAAAAAATTCTGCCTTGCCTCTCTAACTGTCTGTAAATCACTCAACCTGAGCTGTCTCTCCGATGTACTCATTTCTAATCTTATCCATTCTGGTCACTGCCAGTGAAATATTAACATCTTCAGCTCTGCCACCTCCAGCTCTGCCTCCTGTCTTTTTGTCAGTGCCACCATCTCCAAACCATACATCACAGAAGGTGCCTGAAGAAACACTTTAAAACTGATTCTTTGTTGTCTGTTAATATTTGTGTCATTTGAGGTAGGTGTCTTCATTATGCTTGAATGATTTGTAGATCAGTGTTAAGTGGCTTAACAACCAAAATAGATTCCTCTGAAATGTGTCAGGTATAAAGACTGGACTGAAAAAACAAAACAAAACAGCCAATGTCCAAATGAAGATTTAGAAATACCTTCAGAAAGTCTGGAGAACTATTGCTCAAGATCATGGTCACTCTTTTAAAGAATCCTCACATATTGGAAGCAATGGAAACTATAAAGAAATTAGTGATGGCTCAAGAGTTTTGCACGGCACTGTACACGCTACTCCCCTTTACATTGTATTAAAAATTCCCTTTTACCTTTTTAAAAACTGAATTGAACACCTTTATTGTTATTAAATGAATACAACAAAATTGATATCTCCCTAGAGCGCACAGTAGTTCATTAACAAATAAAACAAATAAGGAATTTCATGTCTTTTGTGTTATTTTGTTTAATTGTGTCTTTAAGTTTGTGCAAACCTGTGCGGAGTATCAATAAGATCAATTTTCTTGCCTTTAAATATGGGAGGAAAAAAATTAAACCATGTGCAACGGTGCCCTCTTGTGGTCTCACCCTCCCTTGTATGTTGATTTAAGAGAAGTCCCGCCCCTGAGCACCATCATAACCAATCACTACTCAGATGTTGAGTTGAAGCTTTCAAGCTTTGGGTGCGTTGGTTAAAATTATGCTCCTCACTATTGCCTGTCAGGTTTTCACTGGTCGCAACAAACGCTTTTGTTCAACCACTGAGTTTAGGCTAGGGTGGAAAGCGTTATCATTGTCGTCAATATCACCTTTTAAAAATGGCCAAGTTATGCACGACGTGGTTAGAAGAGAATAAAATGCCTGAAGTATAAGCTCAGGGCTAATATTTCCCCATTTAGTTCGCCTCGAGTAACTGTTCTTCCAGCTAAATCAGTGCCACGCTCCTCCAACGTCCAAGGTTGATAATTAGCCCTATAATTATCAGAAAATTCAGCTTTTCTTTTTATTGGAGAAATGAGTGTGGTAGTGTAACTGCGTCGGAATTAACCTGTCAACATAATGTAGCTGAAAGTGGTCGGAGTGTGGGTTTTTTAGGTTTGCTTTAACTAGAGAATAAGGAGTTAGTGATAGTAACGATAACTAAGTTCTAAAACTGGCAGTGACTACTGTAGAACTAGCTTACATTTACTAACGGTTTACTCTCAACGTTACTCTAACAGCGACGAACCGTGAAGTGAGCTGTTTAACCGTTTTCTAAACCCCCAGAACCCTGTTTACTGATGGCGGTTTGTTGTGGTGTGTGTGCCATGGTGACACAGGGGTGGGTCTTTTCTCCTCTTTAGTTTTGCTGTTTTCAAGGCAACCGACCCATGCTGTGAAATCTGCCCATCATGAAATCCCTCAAGTCTTCTTGGTCATCTCATCTCCAGTATCGACCCATTACTGTGTTTGTACGAGGTAAGTTGTAATGTAATGCTGTTAGATTTCTTCACAACGGTGGTTCTTGCTCTGTGGCTCCCACAGCCCACCAGACTGGCTGGTAGTACTTGGTTGTTTGTATATCTGAACAAGTTTTTTCTTTATAGTACTGGAAGTCCTTGTTGTAAAGCAGAGGTGGTTAGGGGGGAAAGGACATTGATGCTGCCTGAAACTGTGGATCAAAGGAAGACTGTAGATTTCTTACCTGGCTTTCCCAAGGCACGAAGTTATGTTTTTACAGTATCTCTACAGAATCAGCTCCTTTTGGCAGCACTGATATTTGGGATACAGTGAACAGCAAAGTGGGGTGATTCCATGCAAAATCAGTTGCTCCTCCCAGTTGAATTCTCACGATTAGCTGTTGTTTTTAACATCCACTAGAAGTGTCACCACCTGAACCCAAACTTTAGTTGTTGTTTTTCTGTAACTGTCATGGAATATATGATAGTGTTAATACTGAAAGTGCGTTCATTTAGTCTCATTGACATAGAGTAACAGAAACAAGGATTGGTACACTGGATGTTGTATCTTTTTATCTGATAATTCAATCGTGGAAATTTTAAAAGTATATTTTGGGTAAACTTCCATAGATCATATCACCATGTGCACGGTGGCTGGTTCAAACATGTTTCATTTTTGCCTAGATTTTTAATGCAGGATTACGTTCTTGCTGTGTTTAGGCAATAGCAAATTCTTTGTTAGGTATATAAAGCCATAATCATGGTTAGGGTTCAAATACACTAATTGACTTTTCATTCAGAGCTCTGTTTTCCAGTTTGCCATGGTGACATGCCCCCTCTTTGTCCTCTCTCTGTCCCCTCTTTTGAATGAAAGAAGTGTTGATGCCGTGAAGTATACTTCCTATTGTTTGCTCTGAGGCCAGGCTGGAAGAAACCAATAAAAAAGGCAGTGGTTCCTCTCTGACCTCTTAGTACCATCTGCACCAGTATGTGCTTTAAGTTCTTTGGGGAGAGGTCTTTTGGTCTGTTCCTGGGGTTAGACTGAAAACTAAAGAGGCCAGAGCATTTTTTTAATCAAGGCTATGAAATCAGTTGGTTCAGTCAGTTCTTTTAAGTCACATTTCAAAATATACTTGTATAAGAAAAGCCTTACCTGATTTTACTTGATCTTAAGTCCCTTAACATTTGAATTCTGTAATTATTGCTGTTATTATTATTAACATATACTGCTATACAGCTATACTGTACTGTGATTTCTTAACAGTTGGTTTTTAGCACTGCATATTATTATCATTTTGCAAACCTTAGAGACACTGAACAGCAAGTTAACAGCACTGATGTAGGGTGATGTAGCTTAGGCTGTAGAGTGGGCCGTCTACTAATTGGAAGGTCAGTTGTTCGCTCCGGGGCTATTCCAGTCTGCATCTTGAAGTGTCCTTGAATCCCAAATTATGCACTCCTTTCAGAGTGTGTGTGTGTGTGTGTGTGTGTGTGTGTGTGTGTGTGTGTGTGTGTGTGTGTGTGTGTGATAAAAGTGTTTCAGTCTGTTCATGAGTTTAGCTTGTAGTGTAAAAAAGCCCTAAAAAAGTGTAGATGAAAATTATACATGCACCAGTCTATTTACCCTTTTGTTCTGCCAGAGGAAGCTGAAAATGTTGTTAGTATGTCAATATTATTGAACTCAGAGTCCGCTGGGAGTATGAAGTAAGAAGGTGCATAAAGATGGAAAACATTGTAACGTACAGGTTACGTGCAGGTAAGGCAGAGTATTGAGGCTGGATAGTCAAAAGCACATGGTCAAAATTAGGTCCAGACTTGTTGCCAGTTCTGCCAAAAAAAATCGCCTTTTTGCTTACAAAAGTTGCCAATGTTTTGCTCAATGAATGACAGCGTATTTTGACACTGCACAATTTAGTCAACCAGTCAACAGTCATTGTGGGCAGTGTATTATAATCTCATAGGAAGAAGTTTCCTAGTTCAAACCCCAGCTGGTGTCCTTCTGCGTAGAGTTTGCCTGTTTTCCCTGCCTTTTTGAATTTCCTCTTGGTACTTTTGCTTCTTCCTACAGTCCAAAGACATGCTTTGGTTAGGTTAATTAGCAATTTTAAAGCACTGAATGAATGTATTGTTAAATATGGCTTGTAGTCTAAAGTCCAATGCCAGAGCATTCCAGTTCAGTAGTATTTAAAATAACAGTAAAAATATTAAATCACTCTCTTGAGCGGCTCCTTCTGCATATTCATCCTGTGTCCTCAGTGCTCCCTGTGCCTCCTAAGGAGATTAGCTGCCATATCTTATTCACTAGGCGTTCCTAAACAGATCGGTGCTCTGTGGGGCAGCTCCACCTACACTTCTGTTCACTGTGTGCTCAAAATTCAGCAAGTGTCACTCTGTGAAAACATATATATTCCCTGTTGATTTTATGACAGCTTTTCTTCTTCTGTTCTCTCCTCTTCCTCCGTATCATCTATCCTTTTTTTTCTCTCACGCTGTCATTCCTCATCTCTGTCCTTCCCGAACATCCAGCTTACCTGTGCATCATACATGTATTCTTGGCTTGCCTCACCATCTGGTTGTGATTAGTTTGTCTGTAGCACCGAGTTTTTTCAGTCTCGTGTTCTGCATGATGATTATTGTCTCTTTACAATCGGTGAAGCCCCCTGTCAGGGATTTAGAGCAGCTTACCCCCCCCCCCCCAAATCTGGCAGCTGAGTTAAATACTTAGTTCTCCTGGGCATGAACATGGAGTTATGAGCAGAGTAACAGGTGAGTTCTTTTTGTGCTTCTTTTTCCTCACCAAAATGAAGCTCCTATAGATACAGATAATGTAAAAGCTTCTGAATTTAGGAATTACATTTTATGCTGTCTTACCTCATTTTAATTCTATTATTATTTCCTCCCATTACATGGATAATTATCCTGGAAGCTCTGTATCTTTTTAGTTTACTTTTCTGGGCTGACTGCATGATTAGTTGAATTATTAAAATTCATAATAATTGTATTTCGACCTCAGTCCTCAGTAGGAAATGTGTTCTTTTAATAATATTCCCCACCTTCTATTTCTCCAAAATGGTTGTAACTAAAGATCTTTATCTGTTCATCGTCTCTCTACTGACATTTGTGATGAAGTAGCAGGTAAAGTTTTTCTGATGATTCTTTCATGTAGAACCTTTTTGTACATAAATGCTGCATGAAAGGAGAGCTGTTGCTACTGTGTCAGCTAAACCGTCCTCCAAGCACTTTGCAGTCACATCAGGGTTTTTGCTTTATCTTTCTTCCCAGTGAATGTGCAAATCTTTCTTGACATCCACAGTTTTATTTCTACATCACATTTCAGACACTTTAAACTGCAAGCTATTGCTAAAGCATCAGTAAGCTTGACTTTCACATACAGTTTTCTTAAAAAATGAACAAAAATGTAATTTGACCACATGTTTGCATGGCTTAAATAATAGAATCTCATTTTGTGTGTAAAATCTTTGGTGAAGAAATTTTTATTATGGCTATGAATCTATTAAAATAAAATGAGCACTAAACTGTCAGGTGATACATATATTTGCATCACATTAATTTGTGGCTTGTGCAGTTTCACTTCAGCAACAGCCTGGTGGGGATTTGGTCCTCATTTGCCTGAAAATTCGTGTTTGTCCAAGAAGGAAGAAACCTTAGAAATAATACCATAATTACACTGTGCGCTCTAAGCAATTCTATTCTGAAATGACTGTTGTTGTAAACCTACCTCTCATGTTGTTTATGCGCAGAGCTGCGTGCTCTTGTTCCTTGTGGTCTAGTTTAAATGCATGGTGAGTTTGCCATGTTGGCCTGTGTGGAGAGTCGCCAGTGATTTGTGTATGAAAGGGCTCAGCGTGATGCGAGTCTGTGCATGCGCGTGCATCTGTGGGTAAATCTGAGTGTGTTTGTGTGTAACGTTTGTATGTTAGTTAAGAGATGAAAGAAGCACCAGGCTTCATAATCTTCTTTTGGTAATCTGGGATATTGATGAAAGAAGCAACCAACCATGGTTACCACTTTTCTTAATGGAAATGTGAGTGCTGTAGAGTGTGTACTTTACTTGCGCTTTGTTTTAAAATGTTAATTGCAAGACTTTGCTTCTGTCATTGATGCATGTTAAAGTCCATGACCCGGTATGCAGTTGTTATTTCCTGACCTGCTGGCTCAAAACCAAAATAATCAAGCTACATCATCATTATGAAATAGCTGTTCTGTAAGTGGAAGTGGAAGTAAGTGATAATTACACAGTGTGACTTTGCTGCTCAAGCAATCAAATCCAAATAGCTTAAAGTTTAAATCTGCATGGTCTTGATGTTCTTTGAGACCTGTTGGCAATTAGGAGGACTGCACCACCAAGTTGAACTCAGTTCTGCTCAGTATTAATTGTATCTTTTTATAAGCTTATTGTTTTGGACCTCCACAACGGTCCCAGTTTCTCACGTGGCCCCTTGGGAAAATTAATTGCCCACCCTTGCTCTAGCACATTGAAATGCAGCTTTGGGAGTGAGCCACTGGCTGTATAGCTGTCAGAGATGTTTAACTGCACACTCTGAAAACACAACTTGAGCTCATGTTGTGGAGTTGCCATAGTGAGTGTTGCAGCTCCAAGCTAATTCTTGGGAGACTTGCTATGTGACATTTTGAACTAGCAGACTAATCGAGGATCTGTTACCTGTATACTGTGTTTGTTTCCTGTGAGTTAAGCAACTGAGATGAATTCAGTAGTGTGTGTAAAAGCTGTACGGTGTGAGCAGATGGTACAGGATTTGAGCAGGGGGCAATAAAAAGAATTCTAAATCAGTGGTGTAAACACAAAGTTCATGTCGCCTTAGAAACCGGTTCATACGTGCTGCATTGTAAATATTCTCATGATATCCTAAAATATCACGAGTCAGTGTTTGAACTGCACATTTTCAAAGGAAATAGTCAGTCAACTAAGCTTTAAATAATCAGGAGCCTTTTCTTAAAGGTAGCAGCATCTAGCTGGTAGATTATATGTGTATTCCCATTCTGTCATCTATGATTACATTTATGAACATTTTTAATTATGTATATAGTAAAGGTATTAAGTTTTGAATTTACTGATTATTATTATCCTGGTCAAGTCTGTTTGTGTTTTATTGTCTCAGAGTTTGATCAGTGTTAAAACAGAGTAAAAAAAAGTCGTGTAGATGGCATTAAAAGCTCTCTCCAATGAGTTTGACTGTATTGTTTAGTACAATGCAAATAAAATAAAATACAAGCACTGATAAAGAGAACAGAAAAGCTTTTAGACTGAAGGATTAGACAATTTAGAACTTTAATTTTTGTTTTTTGTTTATTTTAATTGGAAATAATTGCCGTTACCTAAACCAAGCAAGTAAGCAAATAAAGAGTGTTGTAATTTCTTTCTTTTTTCATGGCTTTATTGTGTTTGTTATGTCTAGGATGTTTTTTGTTTGTTTTTTATCTGTGACATGATTTATTTTTTTTTGTTAAATTATTTCAATGGAAAATAGATTAGGAATTGGGGTTAGCCTCAAATCTTCTGCATTAACAAATCGTGCTACTCAAGGTGTGTTAACCTTGATTCATTGCAAAGTGTTACATGTAGTGAAATAAGTATCGGTTGCTTGTTTGTGTTTCAGGTATTGCATCCAAATGCTTCCTGTTCCTCAGCACTGAAGAGTAATCACTGAGTCTGTAGCTGTTACCTCTGGACTGCCACCAGCTCAATGACTTCTACCGCAATTTGTAAACTTCCTCCACCATGGTTTTGAAAGTGGCTACAGAGCCAAAGAAACTAAAAAAGATGCTAAAGGTTCCCAGGCCTGGCTGAAACAGTAACTGAAGTCAAAACAAAGAACTGAGGGAGGCTGCAAGGTGAATGGAAACAAGACAGAACACCACAGCAGGGGTTCTGTTCTGGACCCCTGCCCCGGTCCACTCCTCACCTAATAGCACTGCTATATCAGAGGATGAGTGGGATGAAGAGGATGAAGAACAGGCAGAAGAAGAGGATGACGTTTTTAGTCAAATGGATGAGAATGGTATCATTGGACTGTCAGAGGCACTTGAAAATGTGGAATTGGAGGAATGCAATTCAGATGGGTGCCCTGGATCCCTCACCCCAGAGGAGGCAGATTATAGTGTGGCTGAGAGGGACACACCGTCTGAGGAGATGATCTACAAGCTGAGTAAGCATCTGTCGCACCATAAACCAACAGAAGAAGATACAGGAAAACTGTCATCCTGTGAGCATTCATTTATAATTTATTAACTTTTTTCTTGACCTTCATTTCTTAGTTTCCACTCTAAAGCACTTGAATACACCTAATTCTGAGACCTGTTTGAATAACAATTGAATAATTGTTTTCATTTTTTTTGTTTTCTCATATTTTATATTTTCTAAAACCTAAAAATAATATGCTTAAGATGATAGAAAACAAACAAATCCTGACAACTGAAAAATGTAAATTCTGTCTTTGTTCTCGAGATACTAATTATTTTGTCATCAGGTGATTAAAAGAGGTCCCTGCTTGTTTGGTTCTACTGTAGAGAGTAATTTACAATTGTAAAATCTTTACAAATACACACAAAATTTTGCCTGTCTCCCCGTCATATTAGTCTCTTTGGGCAATTTTGAGAAGTCAAAACAAAACGGGATTTAGCCAAATCTAGTGAGTAGGATTGTGGTGAACACTGACATTGTTCAGAATATTTTCCTCACACACCTTGACACATAACAGTAACACTTTTAAAAGGTCATCGTGAACAACCGAGTGAATCTTGAATAATGGCATGGATCCCCTTGGTTCTACTCCTCACATTATGTGCCACCTTGGGCTTTAGACAATAAGGAACAAACAAGCAGTTTAGTACAGAGTTGTGGTCTGAGACAAAGCTCTCATCACTACTGATCCGTGAACCTGTCTAAAGCAGAGAAAGCTAAAAAATTGCAGAAGCGCTGGCGAGGTTTTTTGGGGAGGAGCGGTCCCCAACATGATGACCTTAAGGGAAACTGCCAAATTTAAAATAAGTTTGGTTGTTGATGGCTGGAGTCATGGAACTGATTGCGCTTGAAGACCAAAGACGGTGCACATTTGTGTGATTCATTAAAACTACACAGTCCTTTGTTGCGCAACACTTTTTTTGCTTCCTTATTATTTTTTCATGCCTTCTTCTTTTTGTAATTATAGATGAGTTAAAAACGTGGTCAGAGGATATGGAGGTGAGGCGGAGAATGGAGGAGCAGGTAGCAGAGCATCTTTCTGAGTGGAACAAACACCACGACACGACGAATGATGACAAAGATGGAGAAGAGAGAGGGAGGAGTGATTGGAGTAAAAAGAAATTTGAGCACACTAGAACATCAGGGGAGCTTGGAAGAAAGCTGGCAGGACTCGCTGAAGGATATCGTGATAAAGAAGAGAAAAAAGAGATCAGCTCAGGACAATCTTCTAGCGTTCAGCTGTATGCTGTGGACAGTGTCTCCTGTCCAGCCTCCCGTTCTGCCTTACCCATTGCCGCTTCCATTTTGCCCCATCGTCTGCATTTCACTGCCGAGGAATTAAATACTGCCCCAGGAATTGAAGCTGAAACCTTTCCAGAAATAAGCTTTACAGAAAGTTTTCAAGAGTCTAACAGTAGCCACGTGAGCCTCAACTCCAGTCCTCGCTGTCCCGAGATAAAGCTCAGGGCTTCACCTCAGCCAGCAGCATTGTTTTCTGAACAGGTCATCTCAAATCATTACAGGAGATTAAGTAATGGCCCTGGAAAAGAATCAGGAAAGAGAGATAAGGAGCATAGTCACCCCACTCCCACACCAAGAAAGATAAGGAAGCACTCTCCTGAGGCTGCATATTCAAGAACTCATTCCCCCGGCACAGTCAGGCCCAACAAACAACAGAACACACGTCGTGACAGGGACGTGGTAACGCCTAGAACCAGGAGCAATGCTGTTGCAGAGGACGAATCTAGGTAAAACACATTTTATTAACCATTTTATTTGGGCTTTCTTTTTGCTCTTTTCTATTTTCATACATCACAATTCTCTTTTTCCAGAAAGGGGCCTCTGAGTTACCACACACCAGACTTCTCGAAGGTCGAACCCAGAGTTCATTTTCCCAAAGGCGGTTACAAGCCCCCCAAGAGCAGGTCCTCGTTAACGAGGAAGTCCTTATCACCCGAGCCACCTATAGTCTTCAAATCCCCTGCTGATATAGTGAAAGAAGTCCTACTGAACACCGCTGGTGAATCTCCTACCTCGCCAGATTCTGACAGACAGGCAACCAGTGCAATCAACGCTATTGTGCCTCAGGAGTTCAGATGCCACCAGCAGGCCACCACACTGGTCAATCAGCTTCAGGTACTAGTAGAGACTAAGAGGTATTTCAGTTTGGAAGAGTTCTCTGTAAAATTACTTTAAACCACTAAAGTTGATTGAGATGGACAGAAGATATCTAACTTGTCCCAGTATTAAAATCAAAGTTGTAGTAATGATGGCTGCATTCTGCTTAGGGGAGGTACAGATACAGGTTCACTGACAGGGTCTGCTGGGACACGTAATTGAAGCTTCAGTAATAAGATCTGTGCTTTTTGTACTATAACAAGTCAAAATGTCATGAAGAAGTCTGAGTTTTTCCAGGTTAGTGTGAATGCCAATACTGACTGGACTTAAAGTACGAGCTTTCATTTCAAAAGGCGAAAACGTCACACAGGACGCACTTAGAATTTAATAATGTGTGAACATCAAACATGGATATGCCAGAAGGGACTAATATATTTAGAAAAAGTCTCATCTCAGCTCCCAGCTCAAGGTTTTAAAATGGGAAAAATAGGGGAAACGCATTTAAACACATGGCACATGAGACTCGTAGTTTTAGGGTGCCCCACTTTATTTCCTCTTTGTTTTAGTGTCACGGTTCAAATCAAACTCATCACAGTGGTGGAATCTGAATAATGGAGACATTTTGTTCATTTTTTTATTGAACGTGAAAATAAGACACCGATTTCTCTTCACTTAGTTTTAACTATAATATAACAACAACATACAAATACATTTTCTAGAATGAATTTTGTTTAATATTATTACCCAGAATGTCTGCTGTAGCGTTTCAGTTACTATACTGAAACTGAGCATTAAGACATCCATCCATTTATTTGGACAGCCAACAAAAGCAACAAAAGCAAATCCAAAACCAAAGTACACAGAGATATTTTGCCTGGCTGTCCTCATATGTTCAGCTTTTGTTTATGTTTGACAGCCTCACAGGATGAATTAGACTAAACAGGACCTAAATTCTGCTCCAGTCTTTTAGTCCTCTCTTTTATCGCCACCCCCATTTTTGCTTTATTCCCTTTCATTTTCATTTGTCTCACTTTTTTTTCCTCATGTCACATTTCTTTTGCACTGCTTCTCCTCACTTCCTTCTCCTTTATTTCCTCTGGCTGCAGGAAGACTACGACAGACTGCTGACTAAGTACGCTGAGGCAGAGAACACCATTGATCGTCTGCGTCTGGAAGCCAAGGTAGTTAATCTAGAGATCCAGCTATAATTTATCACCTTTTAATGGTGTGGATTGAAAAACAGTACATGTCACTATCATATGTAATTATTAGTGGTCTAACCATTAAGCCACTATAAAATATTAAAGTTAATACCAAACTTCAAAGTGATATACAACTTATTTACTTAAATTTTAGGCATTTATTGAATTTTTCTTGTCAACAAAGAGTAATTATGTGGCTTTCGATAGTTGAACAGCTGTGAAAGTACTTTCAAAGTAGAGCTTAAAATTAGAATCATTAGAATTATGAAATAAATTCATTATGTCACAACATTTATATGTCTATATTTCATTTTTGCAGGACAGAAATTTAGAGAATCAGCATCCCAGGTCCAGGCAGGCTCAGCGCATCATAGACAGAGCAGTATGTCATACAAATGATTACAAATCTCAGAAAAGTGGGATTTGAAATAAATACAGAAGAGGCAGGAGTAGTGCTGAAGTGTTCGGAATTGGGTCATTTAAAGATTTGGTGGCTCATTTCTGTTTGTGCTGCAGCGCTTCACATTCAGCACTAATTGAAATCAGCTTACTGAACTCCTCACCTCCATTTTCTCCCATCTCATTCATTACAAACTGAACCACCATCTGTTCTATCCTCCCCTCACCCAGGCAGGGTGGGAGGAGTTCCTTTACAACAAAATTTGCAGATATTTGTTAGTAAGTATTTTTTTCTGATTAGACATATGTTCCAGTAGATTTACCTTTTGTAGCTGAGCTTATAACCAGTTTAATAAGAAATCTGACTGGTTCCAGTCTGATTGATGATCTGAATTTAGGTTTTAAGTGGGGTTTTTGTCTTTCTGATTAATCTCTGTTGTCTCTTAATTGTATATTAAAGTGTCCCTGTAGGTGCCATGCAGCTGTTTACTTTTGCAATATGTAGGCTGTGTGTGTGTGGGGAAAGGGCCTTCTGAGAGCCGTTAAAGGTCATAAAGATTTACAGCTTTGAGTGACTGTCAAGCTCATTTTCACACTTTGGTTGGCTGATGACTGACTATGTTTAACTCATTTTTTTCCAAACTCTGTTATTCTCCCCTGCCCTTAATTACCTCAGTACCCTCCTTATGTGTTAGTCAGAATAGTTGTGAGGCCTTAGTGAAAGCTTACAACCTGTGGACACTAGATGGGAGTGTTTTCCTGCTGTGTGTATACTGTTTTTTTAATCTGACTCGCTTCACATTTCTAGAATGAGAAATTAGAACAAACACTGATCAAAACCTGCTGAAGTCTCATTTTGTATGGGTAAAAGTACTATACAGTGAAACAGTGTGTCTCTTACAAAATGTAGAAGTCCTCATGCAGACAGGCTAGGTATTAATTATTGAGAACACATTTGTTTTTGTTTTTCATGTTTCTTCCAGGTTAACCTGTACTCTGACCCACCAAATCCTGGCCACTGCGTGCAATCAGGACTAAACTGCGGTGCTTCAAAGTTGCTAAAATTTGATTTTCCTCGGGCTCAGAAACCCACGACAGATCAGGGTATCTTCATTTTATTTAATGGTTACTTCTTTGCTGCTAAATCTTGTATTAGTCAGTATCTTTAAACCGGGCAGCTTGCACCACAATTATCTGAATGGAGAAATGACTCTGCAGATATTTAGAATTTTTGGGTGAACTGTGTCTGGCTTTGATGATTGTATACAACAGGCATTGTGTGCATTTTCCTTCTAATCTGTTTGTCCATGTAACAGGAAGTTCAGCTACCGGTCCTACCGAACCAGGCTCTAAGCTTGGACAGCAGCTAGCCAATATTCTGTTCAGCCAGGCCGAAACATTTCTGCAGCAGGTAACTGGCCAATTAAATCTTTAGAGATGAGAATGATCCGATTTGCTGGCTGGTAATAATGGTCATTTAGGAAGTTAATCAATGATAAACCTTTTGATTTTTCATTCAGCTGCAGACGTTTAAGGATCTCCTTAAAAGCAAAAAACTTCAACCTTTTGAACAAACTGAGGTAAAAGCAACAAAAGCACAGCAGAATTCTCTAGGTTTTTAAACATCACATCTAATGGGAACATATATTGAATGGAATACATAAAAGTTCTTTCTTTTAGGGTATGGCTCAGCTTGCCGAGGGGCTCGAATCTTTGGAGAGGGGATACTTGTTGGCGAGGGATGAGCACAAACTCCTGCAGCAGCGAGGCATAGAAATCAGCCAGTTTGACCCAGAACGGTAATGTTGATGTCCAGCATTACATCTGAATACATTTTATATTTTGCATTTATGTGTGCTCATTACTCAGTTGTTTTGATTCATTTTTCTTTTTTAACATGTATGTTATGCATCAGGGAGTTAGAGGGGCTGATCTTTCAGTGTGGGCTGCGTACGGACGAGCTGAAGGAGCAGGTGGAACAGATGCAACCGGATCAGCCCACCTGGATTACTCCTCCCTCTCCACCTCCTCAACCAACCACACCATCTGCCCTCTCTGTGGATGTTGTAACCTTCACTCACCCACAGGTAGCAACAGCATCATTTTATTCTGTGTATGGCCGGGATTATTATGACTCTGTGAGCAGCATGGGCAAATTGTAATAAACCTAGTCTGTGTGGAGGAGGTATGTGTTTTTAGTGCCCTTGTAGCACAGTGAGTGTAGGGAATTGCATTCATTCACACTCTAGTTACAAGGCAGACATCTGCAGAGTGGTTGATTACCACAAATCAGAAGGTCAGTGGTTAGATCCCAGCTCCTCCAGTGTACTGTTATATGGAACTGTCCTTAGGCAAAATGGAAAAAGCTGAAATTGCACCTGTGAGTGCTGTGAGTGTGTTATACATAACGTGTTTAACTGCTTAATGTGGTTTGTAGTGGAAAACTTGCATTTTTATTTCACAAAATTGGACTATTTTTGGTTTATGATGAAATCCCTGTTCAGGACAGGATCACAGCTTTACCAGACTTTATCTTGCCAATTACTTTTCTCTTTTTCTCTTTTGAGGTCCTGCCTGTGCCTCTGCTCTCTGGGGCAGCGGAAGCAGAAGTGAGCTCAGCCTGTAAAGAGAACGATGAAGAGAAGTCCGAGGGAGAGGATGAAGAAACTCTCTACCTCAATCCTCTGAAGGGCAAAATTAAAAGTGTTGCAGAGGACTTTACCATGGCAGTGAATCAGTGAGTAGCTATATTTAAATGCATCAATATCATGAAATCTGATAAATAAGGAGCCCTGCAGCTGGGACTTTTTAATTATTTAACTGTTTCTCCTCCATCTGTTTAGCTACCGAAGCATCAAGGAGCTTCCCAAACTTCTAGAGCGTAGCCTGAATGAAGCAGTTCTCTCCTCTCCTGCTTTAAGAACTAACATGCAGTCTGAACACAAGGACAGACAGGAAACTGGAAACAATGAAGTCTGGAAAACTCTCTCTCAGAGGTTAGTCTCAAAGTAAAAGGCAAGATGGTCTGTATTTTCACCAGCAGCAGTTTGTTTTTTCTATTGGACAAAAAATTGAGTAAAAAAAAATACACAATTGGGAGGAAGCTAATTTCTCCGACCACTGGACTAAATTCTCTCCAATCATCTGTTAACAGGAATGCACAATCAGACCATCAGGGCTATTCTTCTGACGTGAACAAACAGCAAAACAGCAGGTCCAGTCCTCGCCCGGCCTCCAGCCGGCTCATGATGTTTCCTGTTTTTCGTCAGAGTAACATAAAGAAGGTAGAGGTGGGAAAGTCTCACAGCAGCAGTCTGAGTAGCCTCGGAGATGTAAAAGTGTCAGAGGTGAGGAGCTCCGAGGTTCAGGCTGGGGGCAGGAGAGTGTTTTCTCAGGTCAGTGATATTGATGGTCACTTATCCTGTATCAGTTCGAGTAAAACTGTTGCTTTATTATGGCCTGTATGGTGTATGGTTCTACCAAGCTTGAGTGAAAATGAGCTGATCATGTTTGGATTTGGAGCTGATAAATACTGAACAACAGTTAAATTTTACTAAAAGGAAGAACCTGGTTACATACACATATTGTTGGCACTATTAAAGCAACATACTGTCATATGTCTACACTGGCAGAATACTATTTATTGCATTAGCATTTTTAGCAAATTAGTTAGCTAGGTATAGCCTATTATATATTGTTTTACTCATGCATTTTCCTTGTGCTAATTAATATATTGTATATAATATTATTATTACTAACAAGCTGACAGATCAGCGCTAGTGATGTGCGATACCACTGATTTCCTTTCCGATCCAATACCAAGTAAAATTCAGGGTGGTATCGGCGATACTGATCCGATACTGATACTTTGTACAAAAACGTATTTTATTTATTGTATCTTTTATTGTATCTCAAATTACAGCTTCATAATGATTAAAGGGCATCAGATTACTTGTTCTTATCACTTAATAATGCACAATTATCATATAGAAATAAAAAAACTGAAGTCGTGCGCTATCGGAACATGTTGCCTGCCTGCAGCACTAAAGGACTCCGTGAGAGACGTCTGTCTCACCCTAGCAGCACCTGTCCCTCTCCTCCTCTTCACTTCGCCTCAACATAAGCTCGTCATATTCTGTGATTTGTTTTTGCATAGGCTTAGATTTAACAGTGTCAATTAATGACCAATCAGTGGTTTCTCTATGGGTGACTTCTTAAATACAGCTGATATATAAGTGCAAAATGCTCCCTATATCCTTGGACTAACTCAATCAGTGTATATGTGCACTATTTGAATTGCCTCTTTTTAACATGCCAAAGTTTAATTAGTTTCAAAGTAGCTAAAAAAATAAACTTTATTTAACAGCAGTCGCCTCAAGGTGGTTTATGCTATGAGATAAAGACCCTACAATAATACTAAAATATTTCTGTAATGATTAACAAAACACTTTATTTTACTAAAGATTTGACATATTCGTTGCAGCTGCCTAGTGTGATGATCAGTATTAATGTTGTATAACTTCTGTTTTGTAGGATGGTATCATCTCTCCAGAGACAGACAGCGGGTTTGTTGGTTCAGAGAGCAGCCGTCTAACTCCTGCAACTTCCAGTCCTCTCCACCAGAGGGCATTAGAGAGGTGAGTCCAACTCTGCCTCCCTTCCTCCATAGTGATTTACTGCACTAATAATTTCAGCTCAGGTGCCATCCCCCACCCCATAGCACACACAACACATTCTGATGTGATTTTCTATTGTTTTAAAGTGATTGTTTTTTTTCTTTGATTAAGTCTTCTGTGTTTTTGTTTTTGTCCATTATGGTGCAGCGGTGTTCCAGTGCCTCAGGAAGGAAGCACGAGTCTTCAGACAGGCCGAGTCTTTGCACCATCTCATTTTTCCTCACCGTTGCACAGTCATACAGCTAAAGACCTGATTATGAGCTCCCGACTTAGCCTCAGCCTCGACCAACCACAGAGATGCAGAAGGGCAGTGAGAAGACGCACCTCCTCCTGCTCTCCAAAGCGCTGTGTCAATCTGAGACAACAAAGGGTGGCGAGTGGCAGCAGTGAGTTTGGACTTGAAAGTGACGGCAGTGAGTTTCCAATTTGATTTACTTAGTAATCAGTAGTGCTCTCTCTCTCTCTTTTTGAGTATTTAAGCTGCTGACCTCCCCTTATTTCTACAGCTCGCATTGACTCTGAAGGTGAAAAGACTGACCAGTACAGCAAATCTATCAATTTCCTCGACAGCTCACACTCAAGCTCTTCCACCACTACTCAGCACCACCTTTGCGATTCTCCACGAGCAAGGAGTTCCAGTCAGAACTGCATGTGAGTGTCTGGATGGGACTTGAAGCAAACAAGTCAACAGTACAAGTGGAGAATGTCCCAGAAACACAAAGCTCTGAGAGTGAGGCAGTAGATAGTCACTCTACAGTGTCGCTGTGAATCCTAATGATTTCTGATGAATGACAATAACTGTTGCTACAATAATGCAGTAACATGATCACGCCAAAAACTAGTTGTAATGTTTTTATTATAATTTTCTTTTATGTATTTTATTACAGAATCGCCTGCTGTTGAATCAGGTTGTATATTAGGAGCTTCTGTTTCCTGCACGGTGTGGTGTTTCTTGTTTCTTTTCAGAATGCGTGTGCACCTACATCAATATTTGCCATCCATTTTTTACCAGCTGAATGGTTTAGTTGCATATTTTCCACAGTAAAGCATTTTAGAGGTCACGTCACAATATTTGGCCACAAAACTTGGTGTGGTATGATAGTGCATTAGTTCAAGCTTACATATGAACTGCAAAGGTGGATTATTTTGTAAAGATCCTTTTTCTGTTTTCCTCTAGTGATGCAGTCCAGATACTGCAGGCTGAGGTAACCAAACTGAAGGAGAGACTAGAAGATAGTCTGAGAAACAAGAAGCCTATCAGCTCTATTAGATCAGCTCCATCAACTCAGGATAACAGCTCTAATCAAAGCTCCTCTTCATCTTGCTTCAGGTTGTTTTTGTTTTTTTCTTTTCAATGCTCCACATAAAACCACAGAGTCAGTCTACTGTGATGGATTATACAGTCACTTGTCTTTGTTGCCAAGTAGGAGCACTAAAAACCGGATTTGTGTTTGCTTGCTTTGGGTGATATTCCCAAATTTTTCAAATTATTCCAGATGTCTAACAACATCTGGAATTTATGACTTTTTATCTGATGTGCTGCACTTTTGACTCTGTCTAGAAAGGTGCTGTATAAATAAAGATTTATTTATTTAATAATAATAATTGTGGATGCATAATGAACTATGTGATCTTATATTCTACGGCCTGATTTGGAAATTTCATAGTTATGTCACAAATGAAGTTTTAAGCATTTATAGCGGACTTGCTTTTTGTTGCTTGCTGTTAATTTAGTTTTCTTCCACTTCTCAGGTCTAGAGAGCAGCGGAGTGATGTCAGTGCAGGGAAAAGAGAAACACAGATGGTGGACGAGGTTGCGGAGGAGTCCACACAGAGACGAATAGCCAGGAGAAAATCTGCTATAAACCAACAAAAGCCACAACATGATTACTGTGAGTTCATCGTGATTAACAAATGATCATTAAAATCAAGGAGGGAGACGGAGTGATACCAGTTTATTCATTTCATTTAGCCATTATGAAAGCTTGTATGGTCAAACCGAAGCATGTTCACTCACAGGGACTACGGTAACAGTGTCGTCTCCTTTAAGGTTCTCATCCTGTTTTTGATTCTGAAGCCTGTTATGCTCATTAACTCCTATTTTTAATGGCAAGCCCTATCACTTATTGAGTCAGTGTTTTATTTTCAGTGACAAGATCGGCGCTGCAGCCCTGTGCACCACAGCCTCAGGTGTCCAGATGCACTCAAACATCTGCAGCACTAGACAGCTGCTCTTCCCACACAACTACTGTCTACAGCAGGCGAACACAGCACAGTAAGAACACCTACCAAACCACTGGAGACACAAAGACAAATTCAGTCAAATACAGCTTCAGAAATTTGAAATTGCAGTGGGACCTGTTCAGACATGTTAAATAAATCCATGTAGGTTCTCAGTCATCTAAACTGCAGTCTTGAGGGTTTGAGCTGAGGGAAACCTCTCTCTGTATTGCAGGGAAGCATCCTGTTGTTTCTGTGTCTGAAAAAGGAGATGAACCTGACAGCAGAAGAAGTCAAGCTCCTGTTTGTTCTCA
This sequence comes from Pundamilia nyererei, assembly GCF_000239375.1. Lineage (NCBI taxonomy): Eukaryota > Metazoa > Chordata > Actinopteri > Cichliformes > Cichlidae > Pundamilia > Pundamilia nyererei. The sequence goes on from NW_005187417.1 coordinate 3,938,949, forward strand.
GTGTTTGTCATTTCACAGAGCATCCCCTGAACGTGAGAATGAATGCCTGGATAAACATGTTTGCTAGCAAAGAGGGCAGAATCCAAGTGTCTGAAGTGCACTTTAATTTAAAGATGTTTTTAACCAATGTTAAAGCTTTATCTGGATTAATTTTATGGTTTGAATGAGTCGATCAGCCTCCATAAAGCCTCTTCTATGATGTCTCTGTACTGTCAGGACCAGCTGGTGGCGGTAGAGAGATGCTCCATTCCTCCACTTGCTGCCATCAATGTCCTCTCTGCGGACGCCTCGAATCATACAAAGTCATTAAGCCAGGTTAGAGACCATGAGATGCGTTTCAGATGCACAGAGCACTGAGGTTTAAATCCTTATCAGAAGAAGGATGTACTGTTATCGTTGTGTGGCTAATCCATTATTTCACCACACAAAGACAAGAGTTTAGTTGTGTGGAAATTTATGCCCGATTTCCACTTGACTCATAAATTTAGTCTGCAGTAAATGAAATGAGTGCAATTATTTTAAGTGTTAATGGAGCTCCTGGTCTGCTCGGTGGTTCGCAGACAGTCACAGACTCTCCGACACTTCCACACACATAAAGTACCAGCCAGCCCAGTCCCCTGATGGAGCAGTGGGGAGCAGGTTCTTTGCATCTGCAGCTCCACCTGCACTGCTGCAGTGCATGCCAGTGTGCCCTCCACCACTCCTGTAAGTGCGCTGCTCTCATAGCTCACACACTCATCTGACACAGTATGCAAAAATCCTAAAAGCCTAAAATTTTCATTTTCTGCTTCTTTTTTTGTTTTTGTTTCCCAGACTTTTAGATTAACGTGCAAATAACAGATTTCACTTATATATCCTTATTTTCTATTTAATTTTAAATTTAAAGATGACAAACTGTGTCCAGAATCCACACAGCATTATCGCCTCAGTCTAAAAACACAGAAGGAAGATTTCGCTGGCTTGACTGGCCAGGTCGTTCCCTAAGTGCACATGGCTGCGCTGAAGGGAGGTTTTCCCTCTTAGCTGAGATGTTTGCTGGATGAGGATTTGGGGCAAAATAGTGCAAGTTATGTGCAGTTTATTGAACAGTTTCTGATACATAACATTTTTCATATATAGTTTTGAGAGAATGTTACATAGAAACATCTTGTTCTGTCCTGATCCTTACTTACTTTTTACCATCTCCTCAGGTTGTACTCGTCCCCCCTCTACGTCTCTCCTAACAGAACTCCGATGTCTGCCGAGGTCACTGGTCCTGGGGAGGTGAGGAGGAGGACGAAAAGACGCTCACTGTCTGTTGACAGGGAGCGCTCGTTGGACAGCTCACTGAACAAAGCCATCAGAGCAGCTCGACACATGAAACACACCTCCAGGCACATGGCTGGCTCGTTGGCATCTGGACTGCAGTACCAGGAGCTGCTCACTCAGTCCTGCAGCTACTAGTGTGAACTGTCATCACAGGCACTAAGACTGAGAGTCATTAACTCAAAAGCAGCTGCAGAACGAGGCACGAGCCAAAAGAACTGAGTCGGACCAAAGTGAATATCTCAAATCCTCTTTGTAAGTTTTCTTTGCTGATGTTTTCAAAGATAGTTCTCTCCCCCGCCCTGCTCAGGTGGCCAAAGCGTGTATTTTTATCTGCTGGTAAACATTACAATAACTCTGTTTACACTATTATGTCTTATAGATCATATTTATTTTCAAACCTATGACGTACTACAGAGACCTGTATATTCTCATGAATTAGTTCTGCACTTTGAGCCATTTCTTGATCATGTGACACTAGTTTTCAGAAATCTGAAATTAACCTCAGTCTTATTTTAGTCGCTGTAGAAATTCATTTTCTGATGATGTAGAAACTCTTTCTGCTGTAAATGAAATGCACTCATGAGCCATGAGCTCAGTTTTAGATGGTCATTCTTCAAACCATAATCATTTGATGTACCAAGGGCCTCAGATGCTGGATATCAAAGGTTTTTTGTCTGTATAGATGATATATTTTAAAATGCGATGTTCTAGATATGCTTTTTGTACTTTGTTTTTTTATTTATTGCTCATTTGTGCCGATGTCGATCCAACGTCATTTTCACTACTCTGTAATGAAAAAAAAAAAAGAATGACTGTGTGTTGTTGTTTGTTTTAGAAATAATAAAAAAAAGTTCAGTCTTTCAGTATAATGGAAGCCAATTTATTAGACAACCTTAGTACATATTAGGTACACATGGAAGTATTGTTTGTGCTTCAACACTCGCAAACATACAATCCCAATAAGTTAAACAGTTTTTTGGACAGACTAATGTTTCAATATTATCTTCTCTGATAAATAATTTTGATATAAATCAACTGATTTGACAGCGTAAACCCTATACAACAGCAAATTATAATAAAAAAGAAAAAATAAACACAAGCGTTTGCATCACAGAAAACGCATCATAGTGCAATATACAACTGTTTGGCCAGGAAAGAGGCAATAGAAGGAGGAAAGAAAAGTGGCGAGGGGTTTCCAGGGTTTTTCTTTGTTTTGTTTTTTAAACTTGCAAAGCCATTCACCATTGGAGGGTTTTACATTGCACCAGAGGAGGAAAACAGACAAAGAAAATATAGATCTTAGTTCTTTTTCCCAGTGGACCACTAAACAGCTACAGCTAAAACACCACAAACACGGCGGCTTCACATTGGCTTTTTTTTTTTGTTTTGTTTTTTCGTCAAAGGAAAAGTCACTACTTCACAGTCAGAAAAATCACCATTCAACAGTGAGACGCTAAAACAGCAACATATAGCATATACACAACACTACTCAGTGCATGGCCCAATTAAACATCGTTACTAACCAATGATAAGACTTAATCTGACAGGATACAATACTGAAATACAACTGGCCCTTTTTGGAGGATTATTTATTAAATATCAGCAAGCAACGGCCTTTTTGACATTGAAACGTGACGTCTCTGCAGAGGAAAGGAAAAAGATTGTGGCAAGTAAATACTTTACAGTCTCGGCAGCTGGAGGAGGGATGATTCTGGCTTCTAACAGAGCTCCCTCTTTTCCGACTGACTAAGTGGAGCTCTTAAAATGAATACTTAAAACCAACAGATCTTGTTTTGAGTATCAAAAACTCAAAAATCAATACATCCCTGAACACTTTCTACTTTCTTCTCTGCTAGCCTGTAAGCTCAGTAGCTGGGACCAAGTTTACTTGAGCATACAAACTCAGCGGCCACTTCATTAGTTACACCTTGCTGACACAGGTTTGGACCCCTTTTGCTGCCAGAATTTCAGCAGGCCGTCTTGACCATGCCTACATGCATCAAGCGTCTGCCATATGACCTACTAGCAATACATTTGTGTTAATAAGCAGTGAGAAAGGTATCCCTAATAAAGCGGCCAGTGAAATTGTCTCTTAAACTCTTAAAAATCCTTGAAGAATAGTTTCCTTTTTGTGATGCTCAAAACAAAAAGTTTTTTTAAGCGCCATATTCAACCACAACATTTACATGCGGCTCTCGGAACATCCACACTGGATACAAACACAGTCGAAGCATGCTACTGAATACGAACATCTCAAATGGGTAAGGGAAGGGTGATAGGACAGACTCCTCTCTGATGAAATATATCTATGCATATATCTATAAATTGCATGGTGACTGATATATTTTTTACAATATGAACCCCTCAGGCTGCACATCCCTCCTCTATCTGCTAAAGGTAAAAGTCACACCATGGAGGTAACCGAAAGAAACGAACAAGAGAAATCATCTACCTTTTACACATCCTAGCAGGTTTCATAGCGTACAATATTACATTTTGGTCATTTCAATTTTAAATGGCCTTCTTTTCTGATATTTAATTAATTTTAAATACGTTTATTTAGTTGCATCCATTGTAAAATATGAGAATACTTGCAACAATTTTATTCTTTGATATAACGTATCTCTCTTTTTTTTT
>NW_005187417.1:3943781-3962496 GCF_000239375.1 Pundamilia nyererei
ACATTACATTGAACTGGACATGGACAAACTTTCAAATACTTCAGTATATGGACAAGTAATCCCTGTAATCTATCCTGGGATGTAGCAGATGTTAATTGGATGGTATTTCCAAATACAGTCACAGAAACAAGCTAATTTTGTTTAGCTTTCTAAAAGTACAAAACAGTGGAATTTGAGGCCAGTATGAAGCTGAATTTTCATTGTGGAGCCAGAGCTACAAAATAGAAGCTGTAATATTATATCACTGACACTGGATGTCTTGTATTGATGACTGCTCCAAAGGCTAATGCTAGGCTAATGTGGCTAAATTAGCTTTCTCAACAATTGTATTGTGTGTATCTAGGCAGGCACTTATCCTACCGATAGATCCCCAAAATTGTACTGGAGTAACACAGTGTGTCCATCAAAGTATGAATTTTGTTTTAAGAATCAGAAATTTAATTTGTAATATGTTTAAGAGATGAACTGAGGAGCTGCAAATAGTACCAGTATAAGATACAAAGATTTGTTTTTTTAAACTGTTAGTAACATAAAACTGTTTCTGCATAGTTCCAAAATAAAGTGGGAATGAGCACAATAGGTCCCCTTTAGTTTCTGGAATTTTTGTGACCTTGTGCAGGAGTATGTAATGCACTACTCTACTCTACTCTAATACACTCTCACTCCACAAGCATACAGTCAGATACCGAGTTATTAGGCTGTGTTATAAATCACATGCAGCTGAACACAATGGGAGCACACAGGTCAGAGATGGCGCCACACAACTACTATGACTAAGTTAGCTTAGCAGCAGGTGGGCTAGTTGAAAACCTGCAACACCAAATCTGTATTGAGGTTTTGCAGACACGTGACCGCGAACCACACAACGTTAACTTGTCTGCCATTTTGGATGTGTGACAATCAAGGTGACAATGTAGGAGTAAGTGAGAAATGTCACACAGGCCTAGCCACCAGTTTGCAGCTATCTGGCAACCGAAAAAAAGGAGTATTTCTCATCTGGTTCCGAGTGCTTGCTGGAGGTTAATGGCAGACATTGGGAAAATGATTGCTAAAGACTCAATCAAACAGGCCAACAACATGGGTGAGTAATCCCTGGGTAACCACCTACTAGCGGAAAAATGTGTATTCCCTAGCTAGTTACTAGCCTATTGCTACAGTTGTAGTTTGAATGGAAGCTAGCTACTACTCTTCTAGCTGTAGCAAAACTGTGACAAGTGTGATGCAAGAACAGCTTTTACTTTGAAGTGTAAATGTGAACCTTCTTCTGGCTTCCTTGTACTTTGTCAAAATGATCTGCCGCTAAGCTAGTAGTTAATGAGTATTTCCAGCCAAACTTGAAAAACTAAAGGTGACTGTGGGAACCTGCTAGCAAACAAAGTTTTTGTTGCAGCATTGTCTTTGCAACCAATTTCACCCAGCAAGCACCAGCAACCTCGAGAAACCATTGCCATCCAGTTGGTGGAATATGCATTTTCCCCTATCAGTCCATGACTGTATCACATCCAGTATGATAGACAACTCTCAAGCAATGTGTGCATGACATCATGTGACAAACCCCAATATGCACAATCATGAAAATGTGCAACCTTTATTAAAAGGGCATGCAGACAGCGGAAAAGGTTATAAGTATTTCAAGAAGTCAAGTCATGAAATCCAAAACCAGTGAGCTGACTCCGCTGTCTAACTTAGATTTGAATGGAAATGTGAAAATCAGTAATTCTAATGGCTCAAGGATGGACAGCTGAAGACACATTTCAGACATTGTGAAACTTGAAAGGTGCAGGACTGGAGCAAAGCAAACATTTACTTGTGTCTTAATTCCTGAACATAAGGAGGGTAAACATTTGATTTGATTTACTCCAGACACCAACAGTTTTTGACCTATATTGGTTTGTTTCTGTTGCAAAGCTGCATGTTTCTTCCAGTTTGGCTTGATTAGCTGCTTTACCTCTAACACGTTAACCTGATCCGACGTGGGGGCACGTGAAATGGAAGCAGTTAAAGGCAAAAAAAATTGAACAAAATCCCCCAAATAAACAGAAGAGAAAGAGGCAAGTCCATTTCATATTGGGTTAAGGTGATGCGGTGGTTGCAGGAATCAGAGATCGTAAGTGGGGGTTCAAGGGGGTGAGTGGGTTAAAGTTGGGGTCAGGCTAGAATGTCGAATTGGCTTCGCCTGCTTCTCTGCTGTTCCCAAAACACACAGCTTGGTGGGCCATTTTTAGCCCCAGAAACAACACTGTGATGTTACGCTCCAACACCAAAAAATACTGGCATATAATAGCACAGTAAAACAAAAAGACTTGTTTTAGGAAGTAATGGCCATTTTTGCTCAGGAAGCTTTGAATGCAGCAGCATGTGGGGAGGGAGGCTTCATACCGCTTATGGTGAGAGCTGTGAGAGCTTACTGAGAAAACCTTAAAAAAGCTTGGTTTGTAAATGATATTGCTTTAGCAGATTAGTCATGAGATGGATGTTCAACATTCTAGTCTAATAAAAAACTGCATTATATATTAGCTTTTTACTAATTAATAATCATGAAATAACCAGTCAAAGATATTAATAGAAAAGCATTATGGAGCCATGTTTTTTGGTGATCACTAAGGGATGTAGTCTTTTTATTAAAAGCTCGTTAAAGCATAAAATGTTTTCTTTTTAACCCTTTGTTCAAAGCAAATCGAGCATCATCTTCTCTCAACAGCCCTGGTTTCACTTAAAAGTATAATGAAAAAGGTCACGACTCCACCCATATGAATACCAGAAGCCACACCTGGTTTAAGTTTGGTCAGTGTGCACTTCAAGGTCATCTCCTCGTGTACCTTTTGATCGCTTTCAGCAGCACTGGTCCCATTTCATATCCCATCTGAGTCCCATCTGACCAGTTGCAATTTCATTACACAAATTTAAACTGGAGGGTTAAGATACAGTTATGTGAAAGAGAAACCGTTTACCAGACTCTATGTGGTGTTGTTAGGAGCAGCTCATGATTTAGCAGCAATAACTTGAAGTAATAATTTTCTGTATGACTTCATCAGTCTCTCATATCACTGTGGAAACATTTTGGACCACTCTTTACAACATTCATGTCACAGTGCTAAAGTAAAGTCCAGGACCCCAGACAACAACCCCAAATACAAATTAGAACAAATGGGTTTGTGGTGCAGGAAGGTATTTATAGGAGTATGACTGGAAGGGGTGTGGTCCAGCTGGAAAAATTCACATAAATTACTTTCAGTTCACTCGTAAGTTCCCAAACAAATGATGGAAGTCCACTGCTAATAACACTAGCTTGGCCAGAGGTTGCAATTAGAGAATAGGCAGTGACTCCTGGGCCTGGCAGATGCACTGAATAGTGATGGCTGAGCTTGGAAGGTAGACGGGAGGAATCGTTATCTAATGTAACAAAATCGATGCCACTGGCAGCTGCCTCTGCCTTCTGATGGTTATGTCAACCAAGGCTAGGTTATCTAGTTCAATGACAATGGATCTCTTGATCAATCACAGAAGAGCCACAGTTACTGCAGATTAGATTTAATAACAACTGAAACTGACTGGAAAGAGTTTGAAGATACTGACTGAGTACCTGAGTGGACCTGCAGCTGCAAAAAAAGCCAAAATCATCACTCCTCCACCACTGTGCTTGATAATTGGAATGAGGTGGTTGTGTCAGTATGCCAAACATTGCACTGTGCATAGAGTCCGGTGAACTTTCTTTTTTCACATTACTGTATTAACACACTGGAAAATATCCCGATGCACCAAATAAAAGACAGAATGGAACTATCTCCGACCAATATCAACAGCGGAGTAGGAAATACTGTAACACTGCTCGAGGAGACCACCCTGAAGGGTAGACTCACCAAATTGAAATTAGGTATGGTATTTAATCTTTATTAAATACACCTGAGCTTTTGGCTAATTTTATGCAGCTAAACTTTTTTTTTTAAATCTTTAATTCATTGTTTGGTTCTCCACACATGTAGGTAACAGGATTTCTGTTGATTGCTGAAAAGAGCAGACTCAAAAGCAAAGACTTTAAACTCACTAATTTATCCATCAGTGTGTGTGTCCAGGTATGATGTTGTCTGAAAGGAGCTGCTTTATATATATATATCAGTTATTAATATATATGTGCTCACATAAACAAGGTGATGTGCTGAATACTAAGACAGAAGATGAGTATTTTGAAGATGTGGATAGTGCCCTATGTTAGGAGATGTTTTTTTGGGATCTCTTTCTTTTTTTAGGTGGGTTGCTAAAGCATATCAGGTGGAACAATGCTACATTCTCAGACTGTCCGCACAGAGGAGTTGTGACGGTACTACAGAAGGCAAATATTCATATGAATGCATATGAACTTATTTTTGGTTGCTTGGTTTCCTCTGTCACCCAGCTGCCCTGCTTGTCAGCAGATCTCCATCATCATGACAACATTCGCTTAAAGTCCAGCATCCTCTGTTGACAGGTCATGAGCCATGTGAGCATGTGATGGTGAGCTGAGTGGACAAAGTCAGGCGGTCAAAACAAAGAAAAAAAATACACAAGGATTAAAAAACAAAAACACACATACACAAAAAAAAACCAGAAAAGAAATGATAAAGTGTGTCTCTGAAACCCAACATCAACTCAAGGACCAATCCGGAAAGAAACCAGTAACAAAAAAAGGTGTTTGTTTGGTGTATGTAAAGGGCAAATTATAAAAATAAATCAGAGGAACTGATAAAGATGTTGGGGCAGATTAAATCTGGAGTGAGTTTTAAACAAGATCAAAGGGCCTTTGGGTGCCCATCACGGGGCGATTTAATCCACCCTGCAGAGATGATGGGAGGAGGTAGCAGGGATGGGTTCACGACCTCCTCAGGCATGGCCGCTGATCAGCACAGAGTTCAGGATACAGGAAGTGTGATACGCATGCCATCATCACATCAGCGTTGTGAGGATGTGAGCTAAGACTGCTCCAACAAATCTTAGAGTTAATTTAAGTAGTTGAAATGCTAAATGTTTATTGCACTGGATTTGTGGATAAGCTGAGAGACTTTGCGAGAATACACCTGTTTGGAGTTATGGTTTCAGTCTGAAACACATGACGGACTCGCGGTTGAGTTACTGATACATAGGGAGTCTGATGGAGCAGTCCATGCAGTGAGGAAATGTCGGGGGCATCCATCCCTGAGGAAGTGGGGAGGAGGAGGGTGGAGTTACATAAAACAGTACTGAGTGTTCAAAGAAGAAGGAACAAGGAAGAAAGCCCTTGTGCTGTGAAGGTTCAGAAAGGGCTTCTTTGCACGGCTGCCTTTACTTTTTTCTGTGTGATTTCTCTCTCCCTCCCTCCCAATCTGTCTCTGCCTCACTCGGCTGAGGGCTCAGGGTCCTCAAAGGACACCCTAGTGGACTCTCGGAAGTCGGGATGCTGCAGGTCCTTTAAGAATTTGGTGGGGGTGAGCATGTGGGTGGCACCTGTGGAGGAACAGAAGTGGCTTCACCACTCGTCTCACAGCACATGCCATGCCCCCGCCCTTCCTTCACTCGCTCTCTCCAGAAAACAAAAGGATCAAAAAACAAGCAACCTGTCATACAGAGCACACACACACACACACACACACACACACACACACACACACACACACACACACCAAGTAGCACAAACACAAATAAACTGGGAACACAGACACAGAGAAAGACATGGCGTGGCTGCAATTTAAAGACAACAGTTGTTTTTAAAGACAACAGCAGAAGCAGAGCACAACAAAAGACACTTTTAGTTAACATAACAATATAACACAGACTGGCTGGCAAAGCTTCAGGACATCAAATAAACAGTACACAGGAACATGACACAAAGGGGCTACTTTAACACAAAATGCTGCACACAATAATCTACCTGCTATCTGTAATTGCATCCTGCAAAAAAAGCTGCTGCAGTGTAAACCTGTCGATGGGAAATTTCTGTGACAGCAATGTGTGACGTGGGATGTATGTCGCCCTGTATGTGTGTGATGAAATGAGGTCTGCTGCGTTTATAAAACTTGAGCCTATATTTCTAAATTTCCATTTTGTTTCCACAGGCTGAAAAAAGTAAAAATACTGAAATGAAGCCCAAAATATGAAACCGCATTTAATGTTTCAGAAAACTACGTTTATTAGTCTATTCCAGTCAGATTTCCCTCTATACTCCAGACTTTGTTTCTCCGCCTGCCCATCTTTAATGTTTTTTAGCCACGTCCCAGGTCACAAGTCATCTGTGCCCATCAAAGACCACACACTGAATCTTCAGCCTCTCTTTAATCTGAATTAGGACGCAGCTTTTCCCACCTCTCGTGAAAACATGCCCACTCAGAGTCACACCCACTTTGTTTTCAAGGCGATGGATGTGTCTCTAACTTCCCACCCCAGCAGCCTACACTACCCTCTGCAACACTACTCACCAATGATGGCTTCCCACTTCCCATTGGCCTGTGTGACCTCATAGGCGCAGCGCATTTCGCTGAAAGACACGCCGCCGATAATGAATACCATGACACGTGGCCCAGTGCGGTACTCTCCGGGTGTCTTGTTCTTGTGCCAGTGGCCGTACCGAGCACTGCCGGAAAACAACAACACAACAATGAAAGTACAGTATTAATACATTCTTTTGTTACTTTATTTTTGTGAAAATGTACAAAAAGAGAAAAAAAAAGACAAGAAATTATTCACACAGCAAAAGGACAAGGCCATCAGTCACTTTGAAGTATTATCCCATAGTAAAGATAACAACAGAAAGCATAACTGAGTGGATCCCATCCTTATGCAAAGGGGGAGCAGTTCATTTTTGTCCACCATGTTTATTTAATCCTGCTCCTTTCTTTTTTAATACTCAGAAGGTCTTCATGAGTCTAATCCATAGATATAGCTCTCCAGGAAGCAGGGGAATCCAAAGTTTCATCCACAGACTGGTAGTTTATCCATTTTCCCCAGTACTTTTCAAACCTTACACTCACAAGTGTCAGAGAAAAAGGTCAACTGTTCCATTTCACAGATTTCATGAACTATTTTTATCCTCTCAGGGGTTGTTGAAGATTCTTTATTTAACCACGTCTTAGTTACTGCTTTCTTACTTGCACTTAATCATATGAACAAGTATCTGTCTTGTTTTTTGAGGTCAAGTGGAACATTCTGCTAATAAATAATACAAATATGTCTTTATCTCTGCTACCACATCAAACTAGTAAGAAAAAATCCCAGAAAATATGAACACGATCTGCACATATATTACCACACATTCGCCAACACTGCTCATTTTCAGGTATTTTACTCCATTTTATTCTTTTGGACAAAAAAACTTGGTGTGCTCTTCATGTCTTTATCCAGACCTCTTCTGATAGCTCTATGTTTGCTCCTTTCTCCCAGCTTGATTTAACACACATTGGACGAGACTTCTCTTCAATTATAAGATTAGGTAAATCCTAGATATTAGCTTTCTGGAAATATTATTTTCATTTACATCAAAAATGAATTTAATACTGTCCTTCCTCCCCTGTGGGCTTAATGTTTACAGAAAGTATTTGTATTTCAAATCAGGATAGGTAAATACTTCTGCTGTGAGGGAGGTGAAGTATAAGAAGTTATTCATAGTTAAAGAAAAGATAAGCGCTGGACTTTTACAATGTAGGACCAGAAAAGTTCTGGTAGTATTACTAGCATTAGTTAGGGTTGATTTGGATAAGCAGGAGTTGGTGGCCTGTAATTCAGCGTTAGGAGAGTGTTAGGAATGTGTTCACATGTTGGTGCCATAATCTACACGCCTCTGGCGGCCGTAAATAAACGCTGATTAGTGCATCCGATAGCTCAGCAACTATTTGGCATAATTTAACTCGAAGACATTCGAAGGATGGCTGAAGGGCAAAGGACCACAGTACCGTTTTGCCCTCCAGTGTCCCACTCGCTCTCCACCTCGTGCAATACAGTGAAATTTTAGAGATTTTCCACAGCAGGCAGGAACCTAACCAGACTAAGAAGAACACCGTGAGAGGATAATATTACTAGCTAGAATAAGAAAAACAAGAGTTGAGGTTTTAGAGCGAAGGAAGGGAATGAGCTGCAGACAAGTGGCTCGGTTTGTACCTGCATCACATCACACATAGGCAATTTATGTTCAGAGCAAAAACCAAATAAGCAAGATGAAGTAAAATTTCACCTGCAAATACTTTCTGAACGTAACAGCTGTTATCTGATAGTACCCACAACAAGGTACTTGATGCTGGGTGTGTGTGCAGCTGTGGGGGAGGGACAGTAAAAGAGGCAAGAGAGCATGCAGGATAAGCAGCATCCACACAGACTGGACCAGAGTATAAGGAGGTATTGCTGAATTTATACCATTTTCTACAAATCCAAGGCAGTGAAATAACATAATCAGGAAGTAACTGCAAGAAATGGTTGTTTCTCCATATTAAGGTAAAGCAGCAGCAGCAGCACATCCCTGTTCTTGTTTCTTGTCAGTCCCATCAGACTCATCTTCTGATACAACACCTCCATTTCTCTCTTCATAATTTGAAAATGCTACAACCATGAAATGAGATGCTATGTTGTTTGAAAATACATTTGTGTGTTTGTATGTACCTGACTGCAGTGGTGCTGAAGGAGGCAGAGGAGCGGGTAGAGATGTAAGGATAGTGCTTGGTGTCCAGTTTATCGTCAATAGCATCCTGCAAGAGAACAAAAAAGAACAAAAATAAAACATATCCTTGTTAGCAATATTGTCTCTGTCTCTCACACGTACATGTACACACTTGAAATAGGCAAATTCACATCTCTTAGCAACTTCCACTGCAGAATTAGCTTCGCACAAATAAAGGGGCTTAATATATTCAGGGGTGCACATAAGTGGTCCGCAGGTGTGTCAAAATAAAAGCCGCGCACCAGATAAGAAGTTGCAATGCGCGGTTGCGTACATAAGATTTTCTGGAGGAGGACAGACATTTGTTTAGAACTCTTAAAGATGTCGAAGAAGCTCCTTTAAGCAATTACTTTGGTGTTCCTCCACCTCCACAGAAATGTCAGAAGGAGTCCGAACCGCAAAAGAAGCGCGTACTCTCGGAAAAGTGGTTCCAGGAGGTGAGCTGGGTTCAAACAAATGATGAACGCACAGAGATGTGGTGCAGAATATGCCGTGAAAATCCCACTCGAGTGGACAAAAACAGTGCCGTTTATATGTACGCAAACGCGCATTGCAACTTCTTATCTGGTGCGCGTCTTTTATTTTGACAGCGAACGCGCACCTGCGGACCACTTATGTGCACCCCTGAATATAGTAGATGACAACTAGGTGTTTGACTGAGACTGTTGTGGATGTATGAGAAGTGAAAAGTATGTAACAGCTACTTTTTAATACATAATTTAGTAATGACTGCATCTATAGTTGAGATGTTTTTGAAACTAAAATACTAAGACACTTCAATGCATCTGCCAGACAGCAGGTTATATAAAGCTCTTTAGTTTTCTTAACACATAATAAAATAAAATGCCTAGAAACACACCTCCATGATGTCCTTGATCAGTGGTGTCCAGCGGGACAGCTGATAGGTCTGCTCGCTCACACGCTCCTTCCTGTCGACCTTTTTCCCTCTGCGGAGGGTGGACTGAGAAAAGAAAGAATAGATGAGGAAGTGGAAATAAAAGACGCTTTCCTTGAGCACTCATTAAAAACAGCACAAACTGATCTGCTAGACGTTAGATAACGAAAGCTTAATGTCCTGATGCTACATGCTAGTCATCTTTCACTTTCTCTCAGAGCTGATGTGAACAGATCTCCAAATGCGTTCATAGATTCAGAGTAACGAATAGGTAACTAGTAGCTTTATTCTTGGATTGTATTAGAGTAGCTTTGCATGAGTCACAGGTCAGAATAATCTGCACTTATCTTAAAATGTCTACATTTAAAGACAGCTTTCATCTGATTGGCTACCCCCACAGAAACAGAGCTTAAATAGCAGGTTGGTGAGGCTTCTGTGCTCACAACCAAAACTTTGTGCTTGAGCTGACCATATTAGGAATATCTGCTCTCATCTGCTGAACAGCCAGAGGTGGAAGAACTGTATGAAACTGAGTGTTTAAAGCAGTCTGAAGCCTCAGCTATGAGCGATTCCTTGTACATATGTCGATCTCATTAAAACTTTAGCTACGTTTATTATGAGCATTCACACTTTAGGTAGCATTTATCTGACATAAAGTAGTGACAGCATTATAGCCCCTTTAAGCAATAAGCCAACACATGCAGCAGCAGCAGACTAACCAGGCTATTCCAGACAACCTTCTCCCGAGCCACACTTTCCAGTTCCTCCTAGGGGATCTCAAGACATTCAGAGGACAAACAAGATATATATTTTTCCAGTGTGTTCTGGGTCTGTCAGTTGAGCGTGCCCACCAAACCTCCACAGGGAGACGCCCAGGAGGCATCCTAACCAGGCCCAAACCACCTCAACCAGTTTCTTGGAACACACATGTGGCACAGAGCACAGCCTCTGCTCCACAATCCCTCCTGAGGTCTGAGCTTCTCAGCTGGGCTTATCTCAGTCACCCAGTGGAGGAAACTCAATCCACAATCTTACTCTTTCAATCATTACCCATACTTCATGACCACAGCTGAGGGTTGGATCTCTCAACACAGCAGGTCACTGCAAGCCCCATTACTGCTGACACAGCACCAACTCACATTCCAGCTTCCCGTCATTCCTGCATAAAAGCCCATGATACTTGAATTCCCTTCCTGGAGGTAGCCCCCCACTCCCAAACGACTGACGACACCTTGAGAGCTCCTCCATGAAAATCAAAAACAGGTTTGAAGATAAGGAGCAACCCTGATGTTGTCAAACACCTATTGAAAAGTGTACCGCCTGAAGCCCCATCAAACAGTGCTGCAGTACAGTGGAAATAACCTGGATTCAAAACGTGACAACATAAGAAATTGCATTTGAGATGTCCCCAAAATGTGTCACGCTGTGATTTCTGTGTTGGTTAAGGGTCAGTGATACAGACACAATGATACACAATCACCCACCAGTTATATAAGTAACCAAATTAACAATTTAATGTAAATAAAGAAAAGCCTAAATACAATATTTTCACAATTCTTTGTTAGCCTGCTTTATTTCACCCAACATCTATGAAGTGTGAAGTAGTTTGACTTCCAGCATCTTAGGCTTTTTTGTCCAAGGGTCAGACTGTCCAAAGGAAAAACATCACACAGTTTGTGCTTTAAAGTGAAACGACACAGACAGCTTCTCTGATGGGAAGACTTGTGCTGTGACAGATTACATAATATAAGCAAATTTCCATTACATTCTATTGGCGTTAATATTAAAAGGCAAAAACTACAATACAATTACTTAAAAATTAATTTAAGGAAAGTATTCAAACTTTAGTTTATAAGGAATTAGGAAAGGATGAGTAAGCTGATAATAAGGAGACACTCACATCTGTGATGATGGGGACGCCCAGGTGACCCATGTTGGTGATGATCTCACTGTCCTCGGGGGGAATCTGAGCATGCTGGATCAGCTTGTTGAGGTTCTCCTCCGTAATGCCTAAGCACACAAATATACACAAAATATTAACAAGATTTGTAAAACAAAGATTGTTTGTTTTGATATCACCAAGTTCCTGCACATTGCTTCAGTAAAACAACCCATAACATTGTTGCATTCATTTTTCTTTTGTATTTTAAATGTTAAATGACAATTAAAAATATTTAATAACGCCACATTTTCATGGCCCACTCACTCACATTAAATAACACACAAGAATGAGCGTACTCTACTTCCCTTAGGCTACGTTCACACTGCAGGCGAAAGCGCATCAAATCCGATTTTTTTGGCCCTATGCGACCCATATCTGATCATGGTATGACAGTGTGAACGGCACAAATCCAATATTTTCAAATCCGATCCGGGTCACTTTCATATGTGTTACTGAATCAGATACATATCTGATGTTTTAGAAAGCGACTGCTGTTTGAACGGTCAAGTCGCATTAAATCCGTCTTTTACGCCACTGACACAAGACAGACGCCAATTATCAGTGTCGGAGAAGCGCCCGAGAAGACATCGCGAACGCTTCCTGGCCATCCGGTGAAACTGCTGGGGAAAAACGTTGGAGAAACGTGAATATTTTATTTGTACTGCATAATCTGCAGATTCTGACAGAAATCTGCAACTATCCTTTGAAGCACCGCTCCTCTCTGAAACAGCAAAAAGGATCATTATTAGGTTATTTACATTATTATGTAAATAACAAAATAACTTAAAGCAAAAATTGGGAAACATGAAGTCCGAAGTCTTTATATTAAGGGCCATCAGTCAAACAATATTGTTTGCTTTGTGTCTAAACAGAGCGCGTTGTGTGTGACCTCTTCTTTTGCGCATGCGGGCTGCTTTGAGCGTTCACACTAGAGCGCGTTTGCTGTCACATTTTATTTGTAGTGTGAACGAGCAGACAAAAAAATTGGATTTGATCAAAAAATTGGAATTGAGCATTAAGACCTGCAGTGTGAACGTAGCCTTAGATTCAAAATTCAAACATCAGCTAAAGCAACGGCAATTTCTACAGATGTATAAAAATGTTTAAGGCAATAATAATAACACTAACTTGTATAAACAGTTTACTAGAAAGTAAATAAATATTTCTGTCTTATTTTCATGTGATTTATATTCAGTCTGTCGCTTACCGTTCTTAAGGAAAATGTAAAGCAGGATGATGCGGATCTTGTCATATGTGCTGACATTGGCATCCAGCAGTATGGGCACAATGGCCCTCATGGGATCTTTGATCTTCTCTCCCTCAGCATCTGTGCCCATAGCCAGATCCTGCAACAGAAAACCTCTCGTTTACGTCTTACTTTAAAACCCCGATCGCTGCACTGTGCTCTTTGTCCTCGCCTCTGCTACTTCCACCTCCTATTCCCTCTGGTTTTCTCTCCTCGTCCCCTCTTTCTGCTTCCGTCTCACCTGTTCCACACGGCAAAGTTTGTCCACTGTTCCCTGGTAATGTTTCATGCAATCCTCAGCCAGCTGCAGGTGAGTGGAGTACTGAAAAAGACAAAACAGGTCAGCGTATACACACGCACACACAAAGAAAGGCATGCACAGACTCAAAAAACACACAAACCTTGCTGAGCTCCTTCTGGTACTGAGGCATCTTCTTCAGCATCTGGGAGAGATCCCTCATCGTGGTCTGTTGAAACAAAAACAACACTAAGTTACACGATTAATGTCCAATAAAGCGGCGATGACATAAACCACAGGACACCCCTAATGTTTTCACAAAACTTTACATTCATACTCATAGCATCACCTCCCTCCACAGAGTCGGCTTTACCTTCTCTCCGGTGTTCATCCTCTTGCTGGAAGAAAAGTCTTTCAGCTGGCGTGTCACTTCCCTAGTGACAAGAAGACAGTAACATATGAGAATTATTTAATTTGATATCAAAAGCCTGAGTGGAAAATAAAGAACAGAATGAAAAGTACTCACTGGGACACCTCGGCTATGTGTTTGTGTCTCAGGCTCACCCACAGGTCATCGTC
Source organism: Pundamilia nyererei (assembly GCF_000239375.1). NCBI lineage: Eukaryota > Metazoa > Chordata > Actinopteri > Cichliformes > Cichlidae > Pundamilia > Pundamilia nyererei. Next base: position 3,957,335 of record NW_005187417.1, read on the forward strand.
TTCATGCAGAAGGACCTCTTTCTCACGTGAGTCTCCGATGCCGCTGGTCTCATATCTGGAGAAGAATCAACCAAACAGCAATGGCCAAATTGACAATAAAAGCAAATGATGCTCAAGTAAAATTTAAACAGCAGCGTTTGCTCATACTTGTAGACGTCATTTTCAATGGGCAGCAGGTCGTAGCCCATAGCCTGAAAGGTGAGCTCGTGCAGGACAGGTGAGACGGGGTCAAATCCCCGATCCAGAATGATCAGCTGTGAGCGAGCCTTATCCGGACCCTACAGAGGGAGACGCACAACAATTAGATAATCATGCATCCGGTCTCGTGTAGAATTCAGCCGTGCAACTGCAACTGCATGCATGATTATTTTGCATTACACACAAGTTTTGTGTGTAAACCTTTATATTCAGCCATGTGTTTTAAAAGCTTCTTTGTCCATTAATTTAAAAAGATTATTCTTTTTGATACAGCTTGTATTATTGTATTATTCAATAACAAAAACTCTACACATGAAGGTTTTAGTTCTACTTTTAAATCTTTCAGATTTTCAGAATGCACTTCTTAAAGGAGTAAAGCCTGGAGAGGATATTTTAGTGCAGTGGTTTCACTGATTACAGCAAACGGAGATCAAGTTAAGCTGTAACCTGATCTCATGGACAGCCCTGATACAGGTTAAAACAACGAGAATATGATGTGCTAAGTGAAAACAATAATAAGCAGGATATTTAAAGTGACAACATTTTGATTTCTCGTGAGCTCACCTCTCCCATGGTGGGGTCATCAGCCTTGTATGCATCAAGTTTGTCCTGAACCAGCTGGGCCAGGGTGGCGTTGTCCTTGTACTCCCTGTCAGACACGGGGAAGCGGGAGGGAAGATAAATAAAGGAAAACAAAGCATGACAGATGTAAAGACATTTTACGTTTTACAGCCGCCCCCTGTTTGCTCACCCTCGGTATCTGACAGCAGGATACTCTTTCAGGGTGGCACAGAGCGTCGCCAGCTGCTCGGCCAGCCTCTCCATCACTGGGTTCTTCAGCTGGGTCTTATGAGGGCTGTAGAAACTGTGAAAGGCATCTGGATTGTCCAGAGAATACACCTGCACACACAAATACAAGGAAATGTCGTTTTTTTTCTTCAGCTAACTGTGCTGACATGAGTGTTTCTAGCTTCTTGAACTAATTTGTCTGATATACTTTTTCCTAATGTGCATAAGAAGATTTTTTTTCCCTTCACTCCTAAGTGTGTCTTTGCTTCCCTCTCGGGCGTCTCTCCCTCACAGTAATGATGTGTGCAAGAGAGAGAGAGCAGCGAGGAAAAGCACAGCTGTGTTTCTTCATGCTAAGCTTCTCCAGAAACAACTTCCTTGAGAAGCATTAAACTGAACTGCATTTCCAAGACAGAGAGGGAGAAAGGACCCTTTTAACATCTGCGTGTGTGTTAATGCGTTTCAGCTGTTACACAAATCGACTGTTTGATCTCAGTTATCGCTTTCATGTTTTCTCCCTCTCTTTTTTCAGTCTCTACCATTTCATCCCCCTGCACTTTAATGTGTTCTCGACTCGATCTTCACCACATCATCCTACACCCTCTCTTTTGTCTTTTACTGTTCCATTATTTCACCTCCTCCCTCTGTCTCTTTTCGTTTCTATCCTCTTCCTCCTCTCTTTTCTCCTCTCCTGCATCACTACCACTCCCTTCTCCCAACCCATCTGTCCACAGTCACATGACCACACTCCTGCGCTGCAGAAGGGCCCCTGCCTCAGAACGGCCACCATTGGCTGCAGCCCACTGTGTGGATGTGAATCGCCCAATTGGGCAAGTCTGTGGGCGGGACTATGAGGCAGCATTTTTGCCTGAAGCAGAAAACCACTGACTCTGAATTAATCATAGTAGACAAGAGGGAAGCAAAGCATTGTGGGCCAAGAAGCATCTTTAGATTGTGAGAGCAAAGGACAGACAGAAAGAGAGAGATGCAGTAAATAGAGGGGTGGTTGCTGGAGGGAAAAATGGGGTAAAATGGTTGGAGAAAAGGATGGAGTAAATGCAAATGAGAGGGAAAAAGCAAAGATAAGAACGTGCACCTGACTTTAAAAAAAGAATCTAGAAAACAGAGAGAGGCAGAGAAGACGACAAGATGGAGGCAAAGGGTGGGGAAGCAGGTGGGAGGGAGAGAAATCAGTGTGATAAATGTGAGTCTTTCTGGAACAGTCTGGCAGTAAACAGCGAGTCTGGTGAGTCAGCAGCTTTGTGCCGAGTCTCCACCTGAGTGCGTTTCTCTGTCCTCTCGCTCTGCCTCTCTTTAGCCATCCTTGACTCTTCCGACCAATAACCTCGCTGTTACTATTCCTGTCCACATCCTTTGCAGCATTTCTCTCCTCCCACCTGTCTTAATCGATCTCTGCAGCTGCTCTTGCTCAAGCTTTCCATCTCTGGATCTTTCTCCCTCTCCTTCTCTCTCTCTGTTGTCACTAACAGACAATAAAACTCAGCTGGGTTTCAGTCATTGTGTAGGAAAGTGTGCTGTGAAATAGCACAAGAAGGCATTACTGGCACAAATCTTGATCTAAATTGATCGTTTATAAAGCCATGCATGTGCATGATTTCTTATATTATAACCTTAGTCACTGCAGATTTCAGTCCCTTTTGAAAAGCCTGATTTCTAGTCCTACACGTAGGTGTTAATGGATGCAGAGTCCCAGAACCATCTCTATAAATGGTAAACAAAAAGATTCATTAGCTATGTTGGACCAAAACCACTGGCTCTGGCGTTTTAGGCAATAGTTAAGGACAATAATGCATATTTATGGACTTTGAGTGGAAGTTTTTGTTCTGCACAGTTCTAAGAGTTTGAAAATGCAGATGTGCTTTAAAAAGCTAAACTGCAATTAGACAGCAGGATTGGGGATTTCTTTTCTTTTGCCCATCACATGGACTTTGTTACCCGAACTGCATGCTCAGGTGTGGCTGGTCAGACTGCATGTTAAGTCTGACTTCATTAACCATTTTCATGTCAAAAATGCTCTTTTAAGTCCCAAAGGCATACAAGCACAGAAGATACAAGAAACCATACAAACTGCTTCACGTCCAATAAACTGATGAGTTGACTGTTCTCCCGGGTGTTACAATAAAGCTTAACATCCAGGCATCCATTATAGTATCTTAAGATAATATTTTGATGATGATGCCATCAACATTTTTAGGGTTAGTGAAGCTACATGATATATCGTAATCTGCTACCTCATGGTTAGAACTATGGATAGGTTCATTTAAACACATTAGCATAGAGAAGATGTCGGAAGAGGGTTCTTAAAAGACCATTCAGGGACAAGCACAGAGAAATGCTGTCATATTGCCCCAAGAAGTAACCAGAAATGGACAAAGCTTCAGCCAAGTGAACGTCTGAGATGATCACATCGCAACGCGAGGTCAGTCATCAATATCTTGCTGCAACGTTTGAATTACTTGCTATGAAAAGCTCCTGATGAGCTGTCTGTATCCTTCAGCAGCAGAGAATGATGTCTTAATAGTTATTGATGCGATTGTGTCTATTCAAGACAAGAGGCTCCTCCAATGCAGGACACAGTTGAAGTTGAAATCAGGGTCATCATCATTTAACAAGTGGGCACAACTTTAATACTGATTATACGTATTGGTATGCAGAATCTTTTTGTAGAGATTAAACATGCTTTTCTGCATTTCATTGTGCACCATCACCATGCAGGGCTGCACAGTATGTTTACCTGAGACTCGTAGGGCAAGAAGGCGATGTTGATCTCCGTCAGAGTCTTGACGACTTTGGAAGCCCGGCTCTTCACCAGCTCATTAAAGAGAGGATCGGGGCATGCTGGAAAATATCACATGATGCTTAGTTTCAGTCACATTCACAGACAAATACACTTAAACACCAGAGTTTGAATCGACCTATGATGTCTCTAAAAGATCATCTTTGACTAAACTTCTTCATATTACTTTGACAGAGTGCTTCAATGGAAGCTCGTCCTTCATTTAACATGATGCAGCTTTAGATTCTTCCACTATAAAGACACCTCTAAGGCCAAGGTGACTCTGTTAAAGGGAAACTGCAACATCGTAGCCACTCAGTCTCTTATTATGAAGCTGTAACCCCCTGTAATAGTGCAGGGATAAAGCATATTTAAAGAAAAATAACTACTTTTGTATAGTTCTACTTAATTTGTCTACAAAACACTTTAAATTAGGGGAATATTTGATTATTAGTACAAAAAGATCCTCTCTTACTTGACCTAATAAAACCAGTTCACATGTGTTTCAAAACAAGAAGACAATAGGTGACTATAAGAACTTTGAGGAAACTGTGGGATTAGACGTTGTAACAACATCAATGAGAGCATTCGTTTTCGTATCTAGGAAAGAAAAAATTACAACAATTAAAAAACCCTCAACATCCAAAACAGTCTTGTTTAGCAGCATCAACACTATATCAAATAGAAGGTTGTCTGTAAAGTCCTTGTGTGTACTCACAGTCAGTGAAGAAAACATGGGCTGCCTTGTATTTAGATGAATGAGGGTCTTTGAAGTCTGCAATGACGGTGTGGACAGACTGAAGAGAGAGAAACAGGTTAAATGTGTTGCGATGAAAGTTCTGTATTTTAATCTTCAAGATAAGGTGAAGCAAGGATAATCCTTACAATATGTGCATTTTGTAATGTGAGCTTCTCTGATCAATATTTTGGTAGCTAGTCAAGCGGCAAGTAGAGGTTAGTGCGTGTCAGTCTTTCCCTTTCAAACCATGAGCTGCGTTTACATTCTCCAGCGTCCCAGAGTCCGCACTGGCCTGGCCTTCCTGCCTTGGAGAACCCTACCACATGTTACATTTTGAATATTCACTTTCATTTTCCCAAACCATTTGTTAATTTGTGAAGTTATTTTAGTGTAAAAGTATAAGATTGAAATTCATGAATCTAAGGAGCGTGGAAAGAAAAGCGACTGGACTTTTTTATGTTTCTTGAAGACGTTTCAGCTCTCATCCGAGAAGCTTCCTCACTTCTAAGAGAAATGAATGATTTTTTTTTCTCCAAGAAAAATTCATCCATCTATCGCTGCTAAAGTATGCTGATTCTGATTCCAATTATCCCAGTCCGGGTTGCAGGGGCAGCAGTCTGCGCCAAGATGCCTACATCT
>NW_005187417.1:3962516-3964580 GCF_000239375.1 Pundamilia nyererei
CATCCATCTATCGCTGCTAAAGTATGCTGATTCTGATTCCAATTATCCCAGTCCGGGTTGCAGGGGCAGCAGTCTGCGCCAAGATGCCTACATCTCCCTCCACCCAGCCACCACCTCTAGTTCTTCCGAGGGAACATCAGCCAGGTAGGACTCACAATCTCTCCAGAATGTCCCAGAGCTGCTCTGGGCACTAATGCTTGGTATTCAGGAGCATCCTAATCAGATACCAGAACTACCTTAACTGACACCTTTCAGTTGAGGGATAACCGTTACTCTGAGTCCCTCCCTGATGACCAAGCTCTGCAGCCTCTCTCTCTCATGGTCTGCAACATTCAACTTGAGGTATATTATAAACTCTGTACAACTTTCAACAAATAAAGGAAATTTGGATGTAAAGATAGATCATGGAAACTAAGAAGCATGAGCGATCTTTCTTGACTAAGTCAACAGCTTAATATGGCAGCTTGTCGGATCTCTCTTCTAAAAGTGCATACCTGTTGACAGGGATGTGCCTCTATAGGTAAAAGAAGGAGTATCCCTACCTTCTCTGTGGGTGTAATCAGGTAAATGGCCTCCAGGCTCGGCAGTGGCTCTCGTCGTTTCATGATGTCCTCCACAACTACAGAAACAGGCACAGACATGTTAAAGAGTCGCAGGTACGAACAAAATAAGCCTCGCAGTTCAAAGAAATAGTTAAATGTGATGGGCTCTTACTGGTGATGCCCTCTGTCATGATGTCTGTCATCTTGCAGCAGGATGACAACATCCTCATGCTCAGCTGGTCCACAATCAGAGCCTGGCAACACACGAAGGCAGGAACTACTTTTTATTACTCTCATTACATGTAGCTGACAATAAAACAGTCTTATTCGAATAATCCCTTACAGACACTGTGCAGTGATGACTCAGGTTTATTCACATGCAGGCTTCAAGGTCTTTTGTGTGTCTTAGTTGTTCTGGCTTATTTGATGTGCACCACTGTGATGAAAAACATTTTCCATTTGCATATTTACGCATCAAGATATATATTGTGTATAGGTTTTGTATCCATTTGATATTTTATTGTCTCCTGACCCAGCATGTTTACTTCTTTGTGATTTTTGTATTATTGTACTTGTGTGAGTTATTCGATGGTTTCTAGTTTCGATCCCTTGCCCTTCATGTTTCTCTATGTGCCCTCTGTTCTGTGTAAGTCTGTGTCTGCATGTTTGAGTTTCCCTCTGTGCCTCTCGGTTCTTAGAGTCCTCTGCCTTATGGTTTATGTCTCTGTGTTTCTTAGTTGCTGTCTCCACCGTGTCAAGTTCGCGTGTCTGTGTTATACTTCCTGTTTTACTTTGAAGGTCCGTGTCTTATGTGAATGCGTCCTGCTTTTCTTGTCTCGTCAGTCCTGATTTCTCCCAGCCGTGCCCTCCTTCTGTGTCTCATTCCCCTCATTACTTCCCAGTGTATTTAAACCTTGTGTTTCTCTGAGTCAGTGTTGTGTCGTCCCTCTTGCTGTGTGGAGCGCCCTGTGAGTTTTGGTTTGTTGTTTCCCAGTTTAGTTTACTTTGTATGCCCGTTTTTCTGTGACCAGCAAATAAAGCTGTGGTTTTGAGTTAATTCCTTGAGTCTGTGAGTCGTGCACTTTGAGTCCTCATCTCCTGCCTGCCACACGGCGTTTCATGACATTTATTATATTTTCTACTGTTGTCTTCTAATCTCTTTGTGGAAAACATCTAAAAAAGAACTATTGAAAATGTAATCTCCTGGAATGGTGAGAATCATTCCTTCCATTGGTCTGCCCAAAAGCCTCTGTTAAATGACTAATAAAGACCGATTCTAGAGACATTCAAATATTTGACTAATAGATTATTTGGCTGGGTATTTCTGCACAGTCTTTACTCAGACACATTTAGCAAATGAGCAACATCTGAAATGGATCCATTTCATCCAATGAGCCAAAATAGTGCAGCTGCTCGAAAAGAACACATTTAGTTGTGTCTCCATCAAGAGTTGACGAAGAGTCTGGAAGGCCTCGTGGTATGGTAAATGCTGCTGCACGTCTTTTAACAGGTGTATGTATAA
>NW_005187417.1:3966013-3967759 GCF_000239375.1 Pundamilia nyererei
TTTTTTTCTTTCTTTTACTGACTCAGGTCTAATTTTGAAACATAAGCTACAGATTCAGAGCAAAGTCCAGTTATGCTTCTTTGAAGAGAACTGCTCAATGACTATATTAGCACTTTTTTTAAAGTAATGAACAGGTACAACCCATTCCCAAAAAAAGGTTGAGACACTATGTAAAACAGAATTTATAAGAATAAAATAATATATTTATATTTTACTAAAAAGAATAGGTCCCGCTGGCAGTCAGTTCTACAGCCGGAGTCTAGATAAAAGCTTTCTAATCATCTTGTTTGTTGTATATCAGAGCCCTACACGTGACCCAGAGTGCTGTCCTCTCACCTTCCATTCTCCCTTCTTCTTCACCTTCTTGATAACATCGTTCATAATCTCTGTAAAAGAAAGAAAGAAGAAGAATCATCACAAATCTGATGGGCTCGTTATCTAAGCATTCACCCATCATCCTCTTATACTTATCTCTATGACCTGAGCAGAGATGTTTTAATTCATTTTGTAAGTAAAGAATACACAATCATACAAAGAAAACACAACACACACATTCATGTACCATTTCATCACAGCAAGCTAATATTCACCCTCGGATCAGACAGACTGATGACCTGTCCAGTGTGTGAGACTGCAAATATGTAAAACTCTTAACTAACAGACTTTGGAAAGCACTGACAATAAGGCAGTGAATCTGGAGGTGGCAGATTTAAAGATGCTACGATTATTGTTTGTCAGCGACAACGAGGAACAGGATTAGAAACAAGTACGTTAGATGGAGAGTTCTGTTTGAGCGGTTTGGATACAAAGTTAGAGAGGCAAGGTTGAGTTGGTTTGGACATGTGCAGAGAAATGATTGTCAACGGATGTTGAAGATGGAGATGCCAGGCAGGAGTAAAAGAGCAAGACCTGAGAGGAGGTTTGTGGATGAAGGAGGACAGAGGGTTGGTGTCATGTGGGAGGATGCTAGAGATAGGGTGAGATGGAGGCAGATGATGTGCTAATGTGACAACGAGCAGCTAAAAGAAGATAAAGACAAAGAAGAAGCCAACTCACAGACTTTGAAAAACAGTAATTTATTGAACAAAAGTCAGATTTATTGAAAGTTTTCTCGGAAGAGAGGATTTTTGTACCTTAATTATAATTCAACGGAAACTATTAATTTCTGAAGCAAACCTCCTACAAACTGGCAGAAAGTGCATCTAAGAAAGGGGTGCACTGAAAGACGAACCAAGAGCATCATAATAATTCAAAATGTTGCATTATGATCATTTTATCTCACGTTTTTTGAATTATTAATCGCTGAAAGTTACATTCGATTAGCCACACAGCCTTTAGTGTGTATCTGCCCAAAGTTAACATGAGAGGGAGAAACGGCAAGAAACAAAATGTTTGTATTATGACAGTAAATCAATCCCAACTTTAAAAATAGACATTTTACTACTACACAACAATTTTTATGATTAATAGAAATTGTGCAGATTGGGTATGAGTGTCAAACTCTTACACCGTGAGAATCACTGGAGTAAAAATCAAGTCTAAAAACAGGAAGTTTGAGTAACTCTTGCCGTATGCTGGGATAGGCTCCAGCTCCCTGGCAACCCTGATAAGGATAAGCAGAAGACAATGGATGTATGGATGGTTAACTAAATTAAACTAAGCCTAAAATAACTGAACCCTGAACTGTTTGATTCTACTCATATGTATTTTAAAATCCAATAATGCTACTATTACAATAACACGCAC
>NW_005187417.1:3968996-3970460 GCF_000239375.1 Pundamilia nyererei
ATTGAACCCTTTTTTTGGGAGCCCTAAATTTCATTCCTGGCATTTTCCCAATTACTGTCATTGCTTTTGAAGGTAACGTTTTAATATTTATCCAGTTGAATTTAGGTTTGTAAAGGTGAAAAGGTTTGAATATGTTTGCAAGCAGAATATTAGATTAACATTAACTGCAAGGCAGTATATTGATGACATTATGATTGGAGGTTGAGCCCCCTAAAGGTTTAAAGTAATCTCCCCTGGAAGCCCTTCAAGTCCAGTATGGAGGTAGAAGAGTTATAATAAAAGAACTGAACAGAATTACTAAGGGGTTAACAATCCATAGAGGCCAATGTATTTTTGTTACCGGACCATAAATATGCTTTTTAATGCTGAGAAACTGAACATTTTAACATGGGGCTCTATGGATCCAGCACAAGTCACCTCAGTACAACAGTGTCTGTACTATCAAATCAACATCTCTGTGGTTCGACTCAGTGAAATATAGAGCTGAAAACCAAGTACACAACTTTTTCTGGATTATGTTCTGTTAAAAATGATTATAATGTTGATAGATACTAAACAACAAATACACTAATTCAATTTATCTTCTCTTCTGTTAGCTTCAGTTTTGGTTCATTTTTTTTCAGTTAAAAGGATGACTAATGGGATTATCCTTCATAAGGTTGAGTGAACTGACCCAGGCAGTCAATAAAATAGAGAAGTTAACATGATAGTGAATGGACTGCACTCTTTTCTAACTGAAGACTGAAAATAAGTTGGGGGGAGGCGTGACTGTGGATTCTTCCTTTCTGACCTCCTGATAAAGGCACAACAGGAACACACCGGTCAGAAAGAAGGGAAGGGACCTGAACAAACACAAGCAGCAGCTGTGTCAACCAAACATGCACAGAAACACATACACACACATCTCATCTCATATCCAGTTAAACAGGATACAATATAATCACGTCAGAGCAGGGACGAAAGTTCACAATTTCTTTGTCAAACTACTCAAATATAAATGAGACTATGAAGACTTTATTAAATATACAGTTAAGACATAAAACTAAAAAGACTACTAAAATATTACATCTTCAGCACCTCAGCAGACACTTGTTTATCTCATCAGGTTGCAAGTTTTTAAGAGTTGTGGAATTTTCTTGCTCTCCTACGTCATTAACAGGATTCAAACCCCCCAAAATCTTCTGCTTTTCCGGTAAAGGCTCAGTTATCTTTTGTTTATATTATTAAGCACCCTTGTGGATCAAATGTAGTTTTGCAAATTATCATAATTTGTTTCTAATATTTTTGTAATCTTCAGAAATGATTGTAATCTTGTATAGAAATCACTTTTAAATGCTTAATATGCATATTTTATTGTTTTTATTTTTTTGCCTTTGTGTTATGTTTTCCACAGTTTTGATCAACACCTGCTGCATTTATATTAGCTATGCACACAAACTGACTTCACTCCTCACTCTGTCTTTA
>NW_005187417.1:3971086-3973367 GCF_000239375.1 Pundamilia nyererei
AAAGCATACGTCTTCTCTATAAACCCAGACAAACTGAGCACAGTTAGCCATATCAAGGAGCAGTACTATGAGCAATGATATTGCCATTGTGTTGATGTACTCTCCAATCCCCTAAGCCTCAACTTGGGCTGACAGTTTCTCCCTTTGCCTCGTGGTTCTCCCCCCTTCAGGGACTTTCACCTATGATTACATGACCCATTTTTTTTCTCTGGATCTCGGCTTCACAGCAGCATCATTCCCGAGGGAATGTGACACGCTTGATCTTAAAGAGACATGCAGACAAATCAGCAGGACTCGCACTGAAATCAGCAGGACTCACACTGAAATGCAAGCAAAGCCTTCACCACAACCCAAACACACAAAAGAAAAAATGAAACAGAGCTTCATGGTCAGAGTCTCACCATGTCATAGGTTTTTTAAAAATCAAAGAGTTTTTGTTTGTACATACACTTCAATAGATTACATTAACCAAAAGATTAAAATAACTCAATATTAATAAAAAAAATAGCTTTTCAATGAGGCTAAATGGTTTCTATGTTCCATCTCTTCCGTACACCTTAAGCACCGATATTAACCAGATTTAACAAAACCTAAAAACACTCCATGAGATAACTATTATCTGTGAATGGAAGGAGCTATCCTTCCATTTACAGCCTCTTCAGATTCATCTGCAGTTACGTAACACCCTAAACTGGCCCCAGCCGGCACAAAATGGCTGTAAGGAAAGCAGAAGAAGAGGATTTATGACCTTCAGTGGATAGCAAGTCAGAGGTTAGAGGTCAGGAGTGCAGTTCACTGGAGCAAAATGGGGAAAAAAAGAAGGAAAGCAGGAGAAAAAATAAAACAAAAACACAAAGATACTCGACTGGAGGTCCACTGAGAAATCTCCAGAAATCTCCCCGCCACAAATGCTATCTCGCTGATCTCTAAAGACGTGTGTGGGCATTGATTCACTCTCATGGAGTCTACACACGTGCACCTCAAAGAGTTGTCTGTCACCTCTGTTCCCCTGACAGGAGGAGTGTCTTTGTGGGAAACTCAGCTAAAAGTTACTAATGCAGTAACAAGAACATGAAAGAACAGACAAAGAACTCTTCACTGATACCCCGAATTCCTTCTCTGCACTGATGCTATTATAAGCATTGTAAGCTAGCTGCTGTGCAGCTTCCAGAAATCAAATGCAGCTCTAAGCTGATACCTCGATCAAGGGCAAATGCACAAAACGCCACATCTGCAAAGATGTGGCACCAAATTTTTATCAGGCACTGCAGGTCAGCGAAAACCAGCTGTCCAACCAATGAATGGAATAAATGGAAAGATCGGAAAGGAAACACTACACACCTTTAATGAGAATCTGATATTACTAAACTGCTTTTGTGCAAACACACAGTGCTGACCTACTTAAGCCAGCATTTTTTCCAGTGCAGAAAAAGCAGCAGCTCTTTGTTTTCACGATCCTATAGAAAGAAAAAAAAAGCGTGACAAGCCCTAAGAGAACATCTCATACTGATTTTATTAGACTAAGCTAATCATGTCTTACCCTTACAATGTTAAAATGATCATTTTGTTATACAACATGTCAACACATACTTGGTTTTGTATTTTTATCATATTCCCCCTCTATTCTGTTCCTAAAAAATGAAACTGATGTCTCGTCCCTAATACAGCAACATCATTTCTATTATTGGATATTATATCAGCCTTTATTACTATAAATCTGTGGTTGAAATAACTGTTTTGCAATCACTTTCTCTTTTTGCATTTCCTTTCCTTTAGTCCAAGTTCAGTCAGTACAAGACTGTGGCAGGTTTAATTTGCTTTACATTAACTTATTGTATTTGAATCATAATTAAAGTTTAGGAAAATCAGCTTGAATAAAACAATACGATTTCTCTATTTTAATGTTTAACGTATTTTAACTTCTTTTTTTTTGCCATGATCAAATAGCCATAGTTAAAATGTGTCTGTTTCTCTGGGAAATTGTGAGATTTTTCTCTTGACCCATTTTGTGACTCCGTGCAACATTAATAATATTTAACCTAATTTCATCCAACCTTTGTCACAAGATATTAATTCTAGTTCTATTGCAGAAACACAAGTGCAAAAATTTAAGAGAGTAACAAGCAAGACAAATTAGGTTTCCTGCACTCACCAGAGAGAGAGCTAAGAAGATGGTATATATATATATATATATTAGGGGTGCAACGATATTCGTATCGATATTGAACCGTTCGATACAGTGCTTTCGGTTCGGTACGCATATGTATCGAACAATACAATT
>NW_005187417.1:3974960-3991340 GCF_000239375.1 Pundamilia nyererei
AAAATATTCCAGTTAAATCCAAAATTGTAACTTTGTAATCTTTTTGTAGCTCGTTCTATTCATATCCAGTTAAGTATTTGAATACAGTTTTTCAAAAATCAGTCTGAAGAAGACGTACAGTTAATGCTGAAGCGTCCTGACATTGTAAGTCCTGTGTTTAAATCAAAGGCTCAGATGTAGGCAGGCAATCTTTGCAGCAGAGGCTTGTAAATAAACATCATAAAATGCTGCTCTCTTCAGTTCGCTGAGGAGTACCACCCCACTTTTTCATATTAGATGCAATAGTGAGCAGATACAGAAGCATGCATATGACCAATGTCACCACAGTCAAGCACAGACTGAATTGTGGATTATACACCGATCTATTTGTATTTATTTCTATAAAAATATCCAATCTTTGGCCTCAGTTTTCTTGAAAGGTGTTCCACATGATTTTTCAAAGTGAGTCTAGCTTCCAGACACAGTTCCAGAAGACTTGAGGTCTTATGCTACCTCAGTGTGCCACTTTCTCTTTTAAGGAGGCTGAAATGGCTGCATGGCGATGACGAGTGTGTATGCTGGTGCCAGTCAAACAAAGTGGTTCACAAACGTTTTCTGGTGCATGGTACTTCAGAAGGAAAAAGAAGTTTACATCACACATCCCGGAGATTTTATCCATTATAAACAATAAAAAATGTCTAATTTTGCTTTTGAAAGACTTTTCCGGTTCACATGTCAATATATTCCTAGTCAAGATACTGACCCCATATTGCTCCCATCCATCAGAGTGTGTGTGCGTGCCTGACAATGTTAGAAAAAGACCTGTATGAATTTGTATGTGCAACTGGGTGAATGGGACATATATTAGAAAAGGCACTGTATAGGTAACGTTTAACGTATTAGCTGCTAAAACTTTTGATCACTTTCCCTAACAAACTAAATCATTCAACTTCACTTTTCATTTTTCACCTGGTTGTCTGTGTGCCACCTCTGGGGCCAGCCCCGCAGTTTGAAAACCACTGATTTAATAACTCTCCACATGCTTTACAAGCCAACTTTGAGCACAAATGCACAGGTAATGAGAGGTGAATAAATAATTGTAAAGCTGTCTATGGTTACAGAAATATTTCAAAATTAACTGGATTTAAAGGATTTAAACAGTCGTCTGGTGATGTAAATTGATTCCAAGGTCAGTTTCTCAGTATATTATGGTATTTATCATGTTACACAACAACATATAAAGTACAGCTATGAAGCATTTTAGCATCTGCTTGAATGACTGAATGAAAGGCGGAACATTATTTGTCTGGGTCAGCAGGTTTTCCTTGAAAACCTTCAAAACATAATAAAACCCACTGCATCTGACCCCATAGACATCACCATAAAGTATATAGCTCAAATACAGAACACCGCCTCGCTCTAAACACTGCGTTCCTTCAGTTTGAGCAGCTCATCTCTTTCTAAATGACTCAGGTCACTGCTGACTGATGAGGTCCTCGTCACTCAGCCTTATTCTCCTTCTGCTGCTCTCTGCCACTGATGCTCATATACAGCCATGAAACGGGGAGGGTGAAGCTCAGCTTGCTGCCCATCCCCCCCCTCCCTTCATTCTGGCTGCTACATCCACTGCTGCAGAGAGAGAGAGAACGACAGAGAGCCCGCGATGGTGTCACCCTCCCTCTTTCACTCTCTGCCCCCACCAATCACAGCCCTCGCTTCACCTTAGCCAAACGTAGAGCAGGTGTTGCCTCCCTGCGTCCTTGTCTTTACTGGGAAACATGCACGCAGTGTTTACATTGCTCAGGAAAAAGATGATTCACTCGGCCTGCCTTCAGCTTTTCACAAACTGGGTTATGCAATAGCCAGTTACAGTGTTTAAATAATTAAAGAATGTAAAACACGCGCAGATAATTGGCATATGAAGCTGCATTGTGTAATGTAGTAGGGCGTGCAGATGATATCATTTCTATCAAAACTCAGTCTTCTGGCCTTGTATTAAAAAAAATGTAGACTAACTTACAAAAATGCAGGTCTGGGCTGAGCTCAGCCACAGTGCAAACATCCAGCATCAGGCTCAGAATACTTTTTATAATTTAATACTGTACTCTTGGATTCAAAGTAGATGTGAAGTTACTGATGATCGAGGCTCCTCTTTGTGACAATGCACAAATCCTTTCACTTCATGTCAAAGAACAGAAAAATATACTAATATATATGTATGTATGTATGTATGTATGTATGTATGTAGAGAGAGAGAGAGAGAGAGAGAGAGAGAGAGAGAGAGAGAGAGTGTTTAATGGGATGGGGTGGGTGTGAGCCAGAATTCTGCAGCAGCACCAGTGAGGCAAATATACCTTAGAGCACAGCTGGGTGTAGCTTAAGAATTTTCAGATTCCAGCAATGTCATGACCAGAAAGTGACACATTAGCTCCTGGTACAGAGCAACTGTGTGGATTTGTATTAGTGAAATGTGACACCGAATCAATACTATGAACAACAGACGCCAAATGAAGCAAATCCTGCAGCCGGGGTAGGGCACGGTAACAAAAAAAAAAACAGAGGAGAGAGAGAGAATGAGCAGCTTGGTGTAAGAATTTAGGGACGAACTGGATACATGGCTTCACATTAAGCCATCTCTATCAGGTTTTATGGGCTCGTTCCTGAGCCTTTCGACGACCACTAACACTTGCACCCAGTTGAACCTCCTGCGCCTCCACCATAGTCAGGCCTGTTTCATCACCGCACACCTCCCGCTAGAGCACCAGCCCAAATGTAATGAGCCGAAATGACACAATCGGATACTGAACCTTGAGTTAACAGTGTCCTAATGATGCAGGGTTACACAGACTGCCGGTGCCGCACCGACTCTACTCAAAGGGCACGATGACTAAAAGCCGTCCGCGGAAAAATATACAAAAAATGCGGAATTTCTTGCGCAGCGCCAGTTTTAAGGCAACTTTCACGACTCTGGTGCACTCCGCCATTAACGTGAAGCGGAGCATAGGTGGTGCTCTCCGGCTGAGAAAGGGTGTTTTACGCAGCTGAATTATGCTCCATCGGATGGGGTGAGGCACTGCTGCAGTCGGGGAATCCCACGGATGGAGACCGCTAATCTTCATTCATTTTGCAATAAACAGCATCGCATTACATTGTGTTGGCTATTATTAGCTCGCCAGCGTGTGAACAGTACGTGCATCCTACATGTTGTGGCACAATATTCAGGCAGAAACAGATCGGGATGCAGCTCACAGGCAGAGGCAGATTAGTCCTTAAATAAACGTAAATTGTGTCTAAAAGGGGCGCACACGGGCTTCATTACTCTGTGGCTTCTCATCCCACCGGAGGAGGATGCCAACATCTTCTATTAGTGGGCTAATCATCGCTTGTCAACAGCGTTTTTTACGCTCTGTCGCTTGAAATGCAATTGCGCATCCGCGCCGCAGGAGACCAACGAGACGGAGCAGCCTCCGCAGGGCATCCAGTGCTCCCTCACTACACCTTTGCGGTTTACATCGGGATACAATGGAACATCACCTTCACCGTTATCATCATCACCACTCAGATGCACTAGCAGCCACCCGCATCCTGTCCCCCCCGCTCCCCGGCCCTTTTCTTTTTAAATATATACTCGCTCTCTGGCATATACACAGCTGAATCGGGGTGCAGCAAGACCATATCCCGCACAAATTCTGAGCACCATAAATTAGGAGAGAAAAAAGTCTTACTTTCGCCGACCACCGCCTTTAATCCGATAGGTGCCATGATGCTGCCTCTGAGTGCTGGACCGACTGATTACCCTCTGCTTACTCTCTCTCTCCTCCTCCTCCTCCTCCTCTCTGATCGTGTCACACCGCTGCGGAGGAGCCTCCACTTGGAAACGTCACTGCGTATCCTTCCGCATCATCCACACTGGTGATGTGCGGACGTTTGGCTACAGCTGTGTGTGTATTAGCTCAAACTAATTCCTACTAAAGACATTTATTTGTTAAGCCTTACCCGCTCATTTGTCCAAATAGAATTTAAAGATTCCTGCAAAATACCCTTGTTTTTCACAGAACCTGAAATAAATACATGATAAGAAAATAAAGTAACCCTTCATTTTTAAACAAGTTTTAATGCATATAACCTTAAGCAGATGGCACAATAATAGATTCATAGTTTTATATATATAATAATATAGTGAATCATTACATTTATACAGGAAGACAGTGATGTGCAAAAGTCTTGTGTCATTGATTTAGTGAAATGTGCAAACATAAATGGAAGTATAGTATAAGACAAAAACACAGTATACACAATTCTAACAAGCTTGAAAGTCAATATTTGCTATGACCTTGCAACTTTGTTCTTCATAGACTCTTAAAGATATTCAAAGAAAGCTTGCTTAAGTAGTCTTCAATAATAGTTCTCCAGGCTTCTTGAAGGGCATTCAAAGATCTTCTTTGGATGTTGGCTGCCTTTTGACCCGTTCTCTGTCAAGATCATCCCACACTGCTTTAGTAATATTGGGGTACAGGTACCAAGCCAATCCATGACTGATAGAATCAATATTACTAGATACTCACTGTTTACCTTTGATGACTGCCTCGTACATACTAACGATGATTTGAACCAACAGTTTGAAATTTGGATTCATCACTCCATAATTTTCAGTCTAGTTCCTTTGCAGTTCATGCACAACTCAGCTTTTCCCCTTCTTTAGGAATGGCTTCTTGATAGCCACCCTTCAACTCTGGCCATGTCTAATGAGCTTTCAGTGAACAGTAAATGGATGAACTGAAGGACAAGAAGTATCTCTTATCGCCTGTGTCAGAACCTGAGAGCAAGAACAGGTCGCTAGTACCAAAGTGTCTAAAGATACTGTTTAAAATTGGTTCTTTGCCAAGCTGTCTGTTATGTGTAGACACTGGTTCATCCCCTTGAGTTGTGGGCCTTTTTTACGCTTAAATCATTCATGTTGATTCATCAAGTTAAAATTAACGTTTCAGAAATGAGGTATTTTTGTTTCTTTGTTCCTTTTCCCCTCAGAGTAGCCTATAAAAGTTGTAAAAATCAATGGGGACCACAGCAGACATAAGTTCTCAGCTGTTTGACAAACTGCATTCATAAACTGTTCAGGTGAGATGCAAAGAAGACCAGACAGCTTTTTTTTTATTAGAACTAATAAACATAATAGTCGAAGAAAAACTGGACCATAAATTTATCAAAAGTACCGGAACACTCAGCACATCCAGTAAGTTCTTAATAATTAAATTAAAACCTACAAAAAGACACAATCAGCACACATAGTTCATTCAGTTTAAGCAATGTTTTCACTAAAATGCATGCTCACAAAATGTTGTGTCTCACTCCCATTTCTTATTGTTGCATTTAAAGCTCTTTTTCGAAGATCCAACCATGCAAAATATTAGTTTTTGCCATTTGTTAAGTGGTCTTAAACTTTTGATGGGAACTGTATGATCAAATGGTCCAGTTTATTGACTCTAGTAAGCAGATGTGATGCATTGCAGTCTCCTTTTATGACACCTTTACTTCACTTTATTT
Source organism: Pundamilia nyererei (assembly GCF_000239375.1). Taxonomy (NCBI): domain Eukaryota; kingdom Metazoa; phylum Chordata; class Actinopteri; order Cichliformes; family Cichlidae; genus Pundamilia; species Pundamilia nyererei. The sequence goes on from NW_005187417.1 coordinate 3,980,484, forward strand.
TCAGCTAACTTTTGGAAGTTGCAGGGCTTAATTTTCAGCCTTCATTGCTGATAAAACCATAAATTCATAGACTGTTTCAGCAGCATTAGAGATCATTGCATAAACGTGAACAATTTAACATCCAGCATTTTAGATGTTTTTTTAAAGGATCAACTCGCTTACTGAAATATTCAACATGTTTGGAAAAGCTGGTTTGGATACTGGCCTGCTTCAAAATTATAGTAAAGAAATATGTTTTCCACAAGGGGGCAGTATTTATCTGTGTGTGGCAAAATGCTACTGGGTCCAACCATAGACTCGCTTTCAACGTTGAGCCCTAAAGCGCGCACTTCAAAGAGCCTTTAGTTAATTTCTCAATATAATATAAATATCATGAAATCATTCAAAGAAACATTTTAAAGAAACTTACTAATAAACGCACTACGGTTGTATTTTTAACATCTGTCAAGTTTAACATTATTAAGTTTGCTGCTACAAGCAGACACTCTCGCGTACAGTACGCACTGTGATACTCTTAAGCTCCTGGTTCTGGCCACACCCTTAGCACAGCCGACTGAACACGTTGGACCAGTGATGACTCCCAGAGGGTGTGTCCCGCTGCTGTGAAACGCAGCACTGTTCACCAGCACGTCCTCCTCCTCCTCCTCTTCCTCCACCGCCTCCTCCTCCTGTTTTTTAGAAAAAGCTGAAGGCGCCCACACTCAACGCACCAACGCCAGAACAGTGCTCCTCTCTAAGGGGGGGGAAAGTGAGAGAAATTCCCAGAGGGTTTGCCCGGAGACTGCTGGAAATTTTCCCCTGGAGTAAAACCTGCCGAGTTAGGATACTTAGAGGATATCAGAGGCTCTCCTGTAACCATGGGGGACGTGGTTTCCTCTCACCTGGATGAGGATAGGCGGGAGATGATTACAGGTAAGATGAGTACCGTTGCGCGTTATAACAACCTTATTACAGAGTTTTGACCATGTTGTTGCCTTTAAGAAAATCGATTTATATTACTTTTATCATCTAAACTGCAGAAATCAAGTATAGACGGTTACTTTTGTGCCACCGCCTTGTAGGTGTGCTTTACTTGAAGGCTTCCCATGAATCTCAACTCCGCTGCAGCCCTGTTTCTTAGAGATAATAAGTAGGTTTCCGATGTTGCAGCATGTTTGTATAAGTTATGGACTGACTGCTATTTAAGTCTCAGATTGCTCCACAGAGTGAGCTGGGCAGCAGGTCTGGGCGTCTATTAAAGTCATGCGAGTAGAAGAACAATACAAAGACTGAGATACTTCAATGGATATAACGTGATCCCTGTCCTAGAAGTAGCTCGGTGATGCGTTCGAGTATCAAAACCACTTCAGGAATTTGGGAAAAACTAGTGTTTTTTGTTTTAATGCATGGAGTTCAATCTTCCAGACTTGTCATTTCCTAATTTCCTAAAACTTTTGTGTTAGGGTCATTTCAGCCTCAGCTGGGATGCCCCTTTAGTTCAGGGTTGTAATCCTGTTTGTGTGCATACGCTGGCAGAAGTACTCCTATGAGGAAACCCAGAATTATTCTCTAGAGGCTCAGGCACCGAGTGTGTTTGTTGGATTTTCCTTTTGTGAGCAGAAATAGAAAAAAAGTGGGAAGAATCACCCTGTTAGAATCTGGCTGTTGTAAAAAAAAAAAAAGAAAAAAAAAGGGTAGTTCACATATAAAAGGATAAATATCAAATGTAACTTCTCAAATATGAGGGGTTTTGTTTTTGCCTTTTGTGTGACTTTGGGGCTGCTGGCCAGAGAAATACATGTTTTCTGCTGTCTTATACTGATCCAAAGTTGATCCAAAGATGTGTGACATTCAGAATGAGCAGAAACTGGGCTTTAGAAAGTACAAGCAAGGTGTTCAATGTGAAAGTTCTTGACCTTAGGAACAAAGCAATCTGGTCTTACTGGCTTTTTGGAGCCCTTAGCCACATGTGCTGGTCTTCATTCTTGAAAGGCGCTCAGTCAGGTATCATCATGTGTCACAATGTAAGGCTTGTTAATGATAAAATATGTTAAAACTATAAAATGTAGGGTCCACATGACTGTGGAAAGCTGCGAGGGTAGAAAATATGACATTTAGCTACATGCAGGCCTTCATCGTTAAAATACGCGAGCGCAGTATTTCCTGCTTATGAGTCCACTCAGAAAAAGATCCATATAAAGAGACTAGTCAGAGGGAGAGGGGAAGATAACAAGTGAAGCAGGTAGAAACATGTCACAGGCCGTCTGACTCTCACACACACCCCTCTCTGTGTTGTTCCTGCCAGTATCTTCTACAAATCAACACAGTGAAAACACCCACGTCAACAGAAGACAAGTGAACACCTGTGCACGTCTTTAAAGAAAAAAGAAAACCTTCTTTTTATCCAGGTCCCACTTGTCGATGTGTTTGCACCTTTTAAGTTCGTGTGTGAGACAGGGTAAAGACCAGTCAGCGTTTTTGAGTCAGGAATCTTGTTGTGTCTAACTCCCAAAAAGGCAACTACTCAATGATCTCCTCCCCTATAGGACCCACACAGCAACCCCATGTGTGTGACACACATGCAAATCATAACTGCCTGCTGACCCACATGTTCACCCATCTATGGTCTGCTTAAGGCAGAAATAACCAACAGACTCAAACCTTGGCCTAGATATGTGCTGCCTACTATCAAACCCTTGAAATATAAGCGATCATCCTCAAAGAATAAGTTAGTAGATTAATCGTTTCACAGCAGGTTTTAGATAAAAACAGCCAAAGAATTAGAGTCAAATCCAGTCAGCTGTTTCTGGTGATCAGCTGACTTTTCTGGATCGAGTCACAGCGTTCACCTTTGAGGAGCTGCACGTGTTGCTCTGAAATTTGGTACACATGAAATGAAGATGGTAGCTTTGATGCTAAACATTAGCATGACAGCATTGTTACTGGGAACAAAAAAACTGTTCAAAAATAAAGTTAAAATAAAAAAAATGTATTTATATTAGAGATCAATAGAAAATGAACTAACACTGCAGTAAAAAAGATAAGAAGCTAATAGTTAAATTCAGCAACAAAACATGAACTTTGCCATGTGAGTGACACCGCCCTCTTTTGCCAACATGACGCAAAACAGGTAATTATAAAAAGGGACAACATGCCTAACTCAGGCACACCTCAGACTGTTTGTGCACACGGTTTTATAAATCTGTTGAAAATAATGTTCACGCTCATGTCTGCCTTTTTTAGTTTTATTAGTATTTTACCATTTTTATTCATTCTATCTGGCTAAGCCTTTTGATGTTAAACAGTGGATGATGATTGATGATGACGATGACTGATAATGATTGATAATGATAAGGATTGGTGCTTGATGACGACTGATTGTTATCAATCATCATCAGTTGCTGGCAATGATTGATGATAATGAGGGTTGGTAATTGATGACGACACTGATTGACAATGACGACTGATTAATGATAAGTGGTGATGATTGTTTTCTTTCTCTCCCTTCACAACAAAACTGTAAATCCACTCCTATAAAAAAATGCATAATTTGGTTTTTAAGCACCGACAGAATTCATATCCAACTCATCTTTATTAATCATACATTTATTCCATAAATATTATATTTGCCTTAGGAAATTGTGATTATTCTAAGAGAGCCATGGTATTCAAAGAATCCTGAGCTCAAACCTTGGGCATACTAGCGGAGGAGAACTTCCAGTTGGGAAAAAAACTTCATAAATCTCATTTTGGAACAAAGTCAGCAAACCTTTTAAGCCTTCTTAAATCATGTTTTAAGGGTTGTTGTATACACACAGTTGTTATGCCCCAGTGAGCCTGAAAATGTAAGTCAATTTAGATAATGCTCCAAAATAGCTGCAAAGAAGTGCATGAATGCATTTCAAGTTGGCTGCAGTTTCATTACTTATTGCCTGAAAGAATTTGTCACTGCAAACTGCTTTTCCTTTGCTGTTCTTCGGTTTTCCTACTTGGAAAGATTGTGGGCCCTGCTGTCCTTTGCTAATCTTCAGTGTACATCTACTGAACAATGCCTTTTTGTCTGCAGTGTCCTTCTGCCATCAGTTCCTCCATGCTCTTGCCTACTGTTATTTGTTCGTCATTACAAATGCACTTAAAGAATTGAAGGAATGAAAGAAAGGTTTACATCAAGGTCATGAATCTGGGTTATGGGCTTAAGATTTTAAGTAAGCATAGGAAGCACTGATAGAGAGTCTGTAATTCTTATACAAGAAAAAAAAAAGAAAGCTAAAATGTGGTTTTTTTGTTGGAGGTATTTGTGATAAATTACCTTCAAACGCAGAGTCTGAAGCTAACCCTAACCATTTCCTGTTTCATTTAATCCTCTAAAAGGACATGCAAACACTGGAAAATACTGAAGTATGGCGTATAAAAAGTACCAAAAGTTCCATTTTTACTCTATTCCATGATGTCACATGTAAAGTAAATAGCAAACAAGAGATGGAAGAGGGTTGTAACAACTATAGCACATGGCTATACAGTTTGAATGAGAGAACCGAGTATGTATTTTATGATGTGGGCTTTGTTTTAATTTCTAAGTGCTCATTTACAGCTTCCTAGTCTGCTGATTTTGGCTCAGCAAGGCGAACGGTGGAAAGTACCAACTCTCTGCAAGTTAGCAGTGGAGGCCACAGTAACCGGAGCGTAATCTAGAGGAAATTTAGCCAGGATAAAGAGAGTTTCCATCCAAAATCAGATATCCTCTGCATTTTTTCTGAGACGAACTGTTCTGAAGGCAGACCCTGTCTGATAAACCCACCGAGGATGAAGAAAAAAATCCTTCAATAAAAGGAATGGAATGACAAACCTGACGAGAGATTCAAAGCCATCGTCTGGAACAATTTAAAGTACTTGCTGATGTTTAGTTTTTCCAGGTGCCTCGCTATCTTGCAGCCCCTTAACCTGCCCTCCCCTCTCATCCTGGTATGTCATGGTGTTTTTAAATGAGTGTCCCTGTCCCCAGTCTCCTCCGCATTCCCTCCATCTATCCTGTCCTGTCAGCTCTTTCCTTCCTGCTCTCCCACTGCAAGCTGGCTCCCTCCTTCCTGCGTCGTTCCTTCCATAAACAGATCATAGTCAACACTATATGCTGCTGAATGAGCCAAAGACACTGATCAGCTCGAACACCAACTCTTTTCCAGCATTAGAACGTGGGAAAAGCCTTTGTCCCCTCCAGCAGCTTCTCAGTCTATTTATTAGGAAGCTGAATGACGACAGATAACAAATCTCGAGGATATGTGGAACACAGAAAAGTCTTTCAGCAATACCAGGAGGCTTTGCTTTTATACAAACAAGGACTTACGCTAACAGATATATTCAGAACTTAATAATAATTTGATATATACAAACGATGAAGAGAAAGCAGCTGCCATTTACTGGAGCCTGAGCAAATGTTGTCAGGTTTTGGTTTGTACAGAACCTCCAAACTGCATTAACAAATGTGCACTGTAGTCTGAAATGCTCAAAGAAGTTACAAATGGTTCGTTTGTGTAAACTTAAATATTCCTTTTAGAAATTCAAGTTTGAGTTTAAATATCAGATTTTGAGATGACTTAAAACAAGTTAAAGGATCATTTCAGAGTATTTTTTCTACTGTATTGTGCACTTACCTAATAGTATTTTTTCATGAGAGTTGGCATTATTTCAAGTTATTTGCATAATAAATTATGGACGTTGGCTGAAATATAATGCATGCTCTAATATACAGTGCTGTTGCTACATTTTGCTCTCAAGTTACTCAGGTTGAGGCATATTTACATTTTGCAAAAGTTTTGATTCACCAATCATTTCTTCATAATTTGTTTACAGTGAGGCAGACTTTCTTGTAAATGAATGTGATCTTGAGCAATAGCTCCCCAGGTTCTCTGAAGGCCTTTCAACGTTTTTCTTTGTTTTTTCACTCATTTTCAGCCCAGTCCTTGTACCTTATCATTGTCAGAGGAATTTCTTTCCTTTATTGTTGTTGATAACACTGATTGTTCAAGCACAAAAGCAGCTAACAGTGTTGTGTCTATATGTAACAGACAACTTCGTAAAGGACGAGTTTTAAATTGTATCTTTAGGCATTTTATTACTAGTAGCCTGTCGCAAAAAGAAAACAATCAAAATAATTTATTCCTATTTCTCTAGTTGAATCTATGAAAGATGCCGAAGATGACAGAGCAAAAGAAATAGTATTTTTCCACCAAGAAGGTGGTTCCCTAAGAACTGTTAGCCAAAATTCATAAGGAAGGGAAAGTGGGAGAAAAGGCTGAGAAACCAAGTTATGAATTCAAATTTGTCATCAATATGTGCAGAGGAGGTCAAAAGAGAGGTGCAACAGTGAGTTTCTACAGCCACCTGTAAAACACGGTGGAGGCTCTGTACTTTAGACAGTGTTGTTGTGGAATTATGAACACAGAAGAGTACCATCAGGTTTAGATCCACTATTCAACGCCACCTGGAAATCATCTAATCAACAGCAGCTTTGTTTTTCAGCATGACAATGACACACAGTGTCAATGCACTAAAAGCATATCTGGGTAGAAAAAGTGCAATGGAACATTATCAGTCATGCACTGACCTCCCAAGAGCCCATAATTAAAGCCCATAATTAAATCCTTGCAATTAAAGCAATGTGGGAACATCTCGACAGAGGATGGAGCAAAGGGCAGCCAACATCCAAAGGAGAGCTTTAAATGACCTTCTTCAAGAAGCCCGGAGAATTATTCCTGAAGACTACTTAAAGCATTTCAAAGGCAGCTTTCCTCAGACAGTTCAGGCTTTGTTGAAGAATAAAGGTGGTCGAACCAAATATTATGAAAGCTGCATAGTGTAAACTAAAAATACTTTCATTTATTCATCATAACTGTAGCTCTTTGTTCGTGTTCCTCCTTTTAAAGGTTTGTGTGTGTAAAACCAATATTTCCAGCGATGCAGTCGTTCCATAAACTTTTCTTTTGATTGATTTGACTTTTCTTTTGTCTTTTGATTTAAATGTAACATAGTTTAAATTCAGTACGATTAAAATGAAATTGAACAAAACAAAGTGTTGCTTTAAAATTTATGTAATGACTGAAGTAATACTTCAGCTGTGAGCCTGTTAGAGCTTCACTTAATACAACGGTTTGTGCCGATCATACATGAGAGGTACCTCTTTGTTGAGCTTTGCCTGAGAATCGCTATCTCAAATGTCCACTTTACATTTTATTATATGGGAGTTTTCATAAAGAACCGATAGCAGGAGTAAAGGTTGAGGCCTTTAAATAAGCAAGTGAAAGAGACAGCGTGCCTTCACACGAGAACAGCAGCTCTTTATCTAACCCAGTTAATTTTTGACAATGAAATTTAAACTGCAGCACTGGTGACTTTTGAAAAACATGCTTGGAATAGAGTGAACCAGTCTGTCCTTTCAGGAATTTAATTTATTTTCTCTCTGACTTGGGTTGCCAGATTCAAAATAAAGTATTAAGCATTTAAGTAGTATAATTAGGTCAATTTCTGACTTTATAAATGTCTAAAGTTACCTTGTGAAAGAAAACTGCAGAACTTATTGTTTGTCCTTCTACTATAAGACATAAGATAGATTGTGTTAACCATGCACTGGTGCAGAAGATGACGCTGATTTTGTGTGTGTGTGTGTGTCTCTCCCACTGCAGCTCGGACCAGAGAATGGATGAAAGAGTTCAGCCAAGTGTACGAGCAGCAGTATGCAGTCGCCCTCTTCAACAGCGTCCGCTTTGAGATAGAAGGAGGAGGAGGGACGCAGTCTCAGCTGCTTCACAGAAAGGTATGACACTTGGTCATTCAATGGGAAAAAAAACAAATAAAATAGTGGCCTCCACTGGACCCCCTCAGACCCCCTCTGTTTATATTTCTGAACATTTAGTAAAGCCATGCAAAGCACAAGAGACAGCCCGGTGGAATAGAGCGTGGAGAGGTGGAGGTATGCTCTGGATAGGAGAGGAATAGAAGTCAGTAGAAGCAAGACAGAATGCATGTGTGTGAATGTGATGGAGACGCGTGAAACAGTGAGCCCTGCGGTCAACCATCCAAAGCAACAGACAGTGCTAAAGAGATGAAGAAGAGAGGAGAGCACAGGCAGGGTGGAGCAGGTGGAAACGAGTGTCAGGAAGGATATCAGTAAAAGTGAAAGAGAGGTTTACAAGATGTTAGTGAGACCGGCCATGACGTGTGGTTTGGAGATGGTGGCACTGACAAAAAGACAGGAGTTAAAGGTTTTATTGGGAGTGAGCAGGATGGACAAAGTAAGAAATGAGTACATCAGAGTTTTGGCATTGTTTAAACATGCACACAGGCGGGACAGCCAACAGACTTTGATGATGCACACAGTGCATGAATGAGGTCATCTTTGGGAATGTACAAGGACATTACCTAATGAGCAAGCCCCCTGCTTTATTTCTCAGCAGTCTTTGTGTTCCCTATTATCTTTGTGGTCACTTGTTGAAGGCTGGATTTTTTTTTTTTTTTAAATCCATGTTTTCTAACTCTGGAGGGAAAGTGGAGCACATTTTACACACGAGCAGAGGTGCTGTTTCTCTTATGCAGGTTCATCTTTTCTGGTCACTGTGTGGGAGTCAGCTGCTCGTGTGATCCAGCACACAGCAAGAAACTATCCTGTTTGAAAAGACTTTGAGTTATTAAAATGTTGGACTAAATGTGTAAAAAAACTATTTGAACCCCCTTCCCATTTTTTAACTTATAGATAAATACTTGATTGGTTTCTGAGCTGATCGGGCACTTTTACCCTCCCACCTGCCACCACCAGTGACCCTGCCACAAAATCCACACAAAAGTCTGCAGCTGTTAGCAAACAGAAGCCAAGCCATTTTATAATCATCATTATGTTTTAGGCCTACCGTTTCAGTCGCTCGGAAGCAGTAAGCCTTTGTTTTTTCTTCCTATCTGAGCAATTATTGTTTAATCCAAGACAGGAAAACAAAGTGGGTGGTGTATATCCTTTTGTAAACATGTTTCAGTAAAAAAACAAAAGAAAAACAAAATGAAAACTCCACCCTGTCACGTTTGGAAAAACCTGTTAAGCGTCAAGTTGATTAGTTATGGGAGATTGTAACAACACCCAGTTGTCTCAATAATGCACAGTATACACACCTGTTAGAGTTTGTATCCTAAGGTACAGTAACGCATGCAATCTTTTGTGTGTGCGTTTGCATTTTTCAGGACCCTCTGGCAGGTTGCACCATCTTCTCAGGGAGTCTGTTTCAGTACCTGGAGGAGAATCGGAAATGGAGGAATCGTTTTGTCTTTGTGCCCAAGGACTACACCATAAACCTCTATGAGAGCAAAGCTGTGAGTAAAGCTACTTACTGCACTCGACTTATGTCCGGTTAGGCAATTTGGTCACCTGCATGAAAACCATTTCACCACCAACAGGCACACGAACGGGGACTGCACCCAAAATTAACCATCAACTGCGCCGGGTACAAGGCCCTGACGTCAATGGAGGAGTACATGGAGCTGATTAATAAAAGTCTGCCAGGTTAGAAAATAACACACAATATACAGTTGTTAGTCATCAAATTCTGAAATGACTAAGCCCCTTTTAAGATGCAAAGGGCTCAAAATGACTCTCTCTTTGGGTTTTTGTGGTGCTATGCCCACATTGTTTAAGAGTTGTCCACCACATTGGACATAATAAAACCATGGCTTGTAGATATAAAAAAAAAAGAAAAAAAGAAAGTGAATCCACCATCTGGTTGGTGAGTGCTTCCTGGAGGCTGCTGGCAGTCACTAGGTAAAATCAGTCTCAAGGCGCAGTGCTGTACCAAAAACCTCCTTATGATTGCTTTCGTCCCTAGCAGATTGTGACCATAGTTATTTCTAGTTTGCATTGCTCCATTCACAGTTTCACTACCGCCCAGAGTTGCTGGTGAGCATTTGTAGGTGAGTCATCGTATTCAATGCAAACTAGCCAACTGCAGCAATCTGCTAGCAGCCAGAGCAAGTGCAAAGAGGTATTTCTAACTTGTTGGGGAATACACATTTTTGCCTAGCAACTGGGGTTTCCCAGGAGTCATTGACTCGACTATAAGTCTGTGGGACTGGGACCTTATTCGTTTAACCCTATAATGTGACCATGATTGTCCGTACATCTATAATGGTGGAAAGTTATCACACGATTAGCGTGTCTACAAAAATAAATACTTATGTCATTAGTATATTTCCCCCCCTCCACAGTTTGTCGGATTGTTATAGTAATATTAAACATCATTATTTCCCTCTCCTAAAGTGCTTTTGAAATCTCAATTCATCATCTGGTCCATTGCAGGTGTCAAGGCCAAAGTGGGCAGTAACCCATTCATCAAGTGTGCAACCGGGTTCCCCCTCATCCTGTGGCACCCATACGCCCGCCACCACTACTTCTGTGTGATGACCGAGAAGGAGCAGAAGAAGTGGCACGCTGTGCTGCAGGATTGCGTCAGAGACAGTAACAATGGTAACAATGCAAACACAAAGCAGCACATAAATCGGAAGTGACAGAAACGACTAGAAAGCCAGAGGCTGTGTGAAGTTAATGCAATCCGGATCATATGTACATCTTCTGAGCATGAGCAGTGTTTCTCTCTCTCCACCTTGGCAAACCTCTCTTCCTCTGTACCTTTGTTGGCAGTTCCGATGAGGGTGTGTGTCACAGTGTGAAGCTTTTACATGCCATCTGAGTGAGCAGGTCGATCTGTGCACATGAAATGCTGAAGGAATGGGGTGTATTCATTTTGTAAATGTTGTTGCCATTGGATCAGATCTACACTCTGTGCATCATTTACAGTCAAGATGAGCATCTGAAACGCTCAAATAGTAGACAACATTAGAAACTTTTTT
>NW_005187417.1:3991542-4019619 GCF_000239375.1 Pundamilia nyererei
AAACAATTCTATGTTTGAGAGAAAAGTAGCTTTCTGGTTTGTTTTCTAGACTATTTTTGATGGTTGAAGTGCAGAGTATCACATAGTATTGCCATATCATTTTTTAGCACATTATCAAATTTCTACATTATGCTTTCTAAAGAATATTGCCAAATCATGCTTAAGCACAAGGTCAACCCCCAAAGTCCCATTCCAATTACTTTGTGCCTTAAGGAAATGGATAGGTACAACGTGTGTGTACAACTTGAGGGCTAACACAAAGCCACAAAAGACAGAAAAACACAACTACTGCCAGTTTAGAATAATTGGATGTCCTACGCCTCAACATGCATGTCAGAAGAATTTCGAGTACTCTGAGGAAACGCAGCTACAGGGAAGACTAGCTAACTAAAGCTAACCTATACCAACGTGCTGCTGCCCCAATTCATTTGTGAAATATTTGTAGTTAGCCTCAAGTTTCCAAACACTGTAACTCATATTTCACTATTTAGAATGAATTAATGAATAAGTTGAACTGAAACTCATTGTTAAATGAGAAATTTCCCCACTAAGACATTACAATACAGTTGCTGCCTTCACTGAGATCCTTTTCATAGCTTTTGTTTGAGCTTTATGGTGTTCTGGAGGATACAGCACTGTTGGCACTTTTAGCATTTCATTTCACAGTGAAAGGATTGTTTAATTAGGGTGGATGACTCCTCTTCATATTAGTTTCTTTCTTGCAAAAGTGTGACTCATGTGTCATTGTTATTAAGACAGAGATGAGACATCCTGGAGGATGTGCAAACAACAGTGTAATACATTTGTGTGTGTGTGTGTGTGTGTGTGTGTGTGTGTGTGTGTGTTGCAACACTTGGCTTTCCAGGACTATTTTGAGATTTACGTTTTGGAAGCACCGTGATATAACCGACCCGCCTTCTTCCAATAACTAATTTGCACATTGGCTGCAAAGTCGAGCTCTGATTGGCAGGAGGAACACGGGCACCAGTTTCTGTGGTATGGCTGCACATGCATGCAGTCTTACATTCAGCGTGCCTCACTTGAGATGAGATTGTATTTTTCATTTTTTTTCAAAAACAAACTTGAACGATTTGCTGCTGCACTGAAAGTGATCTAGCTTGTTTGGATCCTCTCGGTTGGCAGAGCATGCAGTTAAGTTGTCCCTACTTGTGTTTTAAGTAAGTGAGTGCATTGATCACATTAGGTGTCACTGTAATAATCAAGTCACTTGCATCAAATCACTCAGCAGAAAGATGCCAATCACCCGTGTGTATAGTTTGTACAGCTGTATCCAATGCAACTTAAGCAGTTCTGCGTCACGATTAATGCAACTAAACTTCGTTCACAGAATTTAAAATACTAAATAAATGGCGCCAAGATCCTCACCGGGCTGACAAAGTTGCTCAACCTGATTCAGTTTCTTTCAGGCTTGGCAGAAGAGCCAACCATTTTGCCAGCCAATCATGTTGCATGAATTCAAGCGTTGTGCTTAACCACACAGTACGATGCTCACAGCTGTTTGCATTTGTATTCATTTAAATACATCCAGCGTGTGATGTATTTAGTTTCTCTGTACCTTCTGTTCCAAAAAAAGGAATTAGAAGTCAGCAACTGACTTTTTTGATCAACTCTGTACCAACTCACCTGTTACTCCCAAACACTGCCTGTCTGGGCATGCTCAGTAAGTGTCAGAGTCTTTGCCGCACATTCCAAGGTTGGGCTTAGCGAATATGTTGGAAGCAGCACAGGGTCCCCGTGGCTGTTAAAGGTAACCTCGCTGCTCTTTGGGTGTGTGAACTTGTATTCATGTTTTTTCTGCTTTGTGCACACATACTGCTTCACTTCAGTGCTCTGAGGACAACCAGATGGCATAAAAGACTCTGCTTGGGAAGAAGGATATATGGTTTTCTGTCTTGACCTTTGCCCCTTTTAGTTCTTAGTATTCTCATTCAGTCATACAAATAGACAGTAGTTAAATGTCTCTCTTTGACATATTTGAAGGTAGAGTTTACATGTATGTACTCAAGTTTGAAGTTATGACCGGTTTAGGCAATTAAGCATAAAACAGACCATATTAGTCACGGTACAGAGGATAAAATGGTATCAGCATAGATGCTACATGCAAAGCTGTCCTTAACGGAACACAGACACCATTCAGCTGGCTTTGATAAGCGGAAACCACAAGTTAAAATGTTCACGCTGACACACCAAAGGCATATTTGAATGCACTAAAGTTCTTGTTGCTTTAGCCCTAACAATTCTTTTTTTGAATGAATGAATGTCTTTTATATATTCTTCTATAAAACAATTGGGTACTGTTTTGCATCACCTTAACAGGGTGATTTGCAAAGTGCCCTGCTAATCAGCTCCTTTAACAGGTGACATCATCACCAGCACATGTCATTGGTCAGCATTTTAAGCTCAGTATTATACTACTATGCTGCTGAGAGATGGACCTACAGCAGCTGGATGTTCTCACTGTGTCAGAGAGGCTAGTGATGTAACGTGTGCATGCATGAAACCAAAAGCTGGTCTGAACATGTTAAAGTGACTACACACCAGTCACTTTGACACATTTTACACACCAGTTCTGCTACCAAGATGGGATGTGGCAATTCACCCTTATAATTGAGCTATCACTATAAGAAATCAGCAGCTAGGCATGCTTTCAGGCACGTTGTCAGTTCATTCATTTGAAATCACAGAGTTCCAAAGTTAAACGGGACCCACACCATGTAATTATGTTCCTGATTTTCTGTCATACATCTGTACTTTTAACGATGGTGGAGGCTGATGCTAAACATGGAACTAAGGCACACTGTGGCATTGCCACCTAGCTGTTGTTTAAACCTTCAGTGTATGAGGGGCAGCCAATAAGATGAGGTTGAAATTTGGTGCCATCACTGACATCCGGTTAAACTGCATAAAACTAAAACCTCAGGACTTAAAGATTTATTTTAAAGACACACTTAAATGTGAGAGTTTGGGCTTTTCTGGAAAGGAAACCAAGCCAACATTTCAGTTAAGTGATAAAGGAATACAAAAAGAAATCTGTGATAAGGAAAAAAGGACAGGAAGTCAGGGTGTAGAAAAGTGAGGAAAGGGTCAATTCAATCTTTACTTCAAAAGAGTATGAGAATAAAAATACAGGGATGGAAATGAGCATGAAAGGTCCACTTTAAGGTGTCACATCATGCACTCAAATGTAGTGTGCAACCACAGTCTGGGTCCTCGAGTTTCAGGAAAGAACTGTCCCTGCCCCTACTCCACTGTAGTTATCCTCATAGAGAGTAAAATGTGGTAATGACTGAAAGTGGACCTGGTAGAAGACTACCCTGTGTAAATCCAGAATTTTATTTTTACTACACTAGTTAGAAGCAACTAAAAGCACTTTGATCTCATCACCATTGGTCTCAGTTTATAATTTTACATTATTTTTGCATCTCAATGATTTAAATGCAAATCAAGATATTTCCTGATAATTCAAATTATTATTTCATCCCCAAATTGGTTTAGTTTTGTTGCTGTTTGACCTGCAGAAAGCTGTCCATGCTGCAGGGAATCACAGTCATATAGTCAAAGCCTGCTTCAAGCTTCCCGCTAGAGAACCATCAATCGTGGCCAACTCTCCACACCCACAGCCTCCAAAACCAGTCAACCATCCTCTGCTCTGATCCACAGACCACAGACTAATTAACTGAACAAGAACAGACCTACAATGGGAAAATTCAGAGAACAATAAATCCAGGTTTATAACTAAAGTAGAAGTTAAAGTAGAAGAGCATGGCGCTTCTCTGCATGCAATGTAGTTCAAAATAGAGGCATAATGGATTACATGGCACTGTTACCGTACATCATGCTGTGCCAACATGCAAAATGAACAAACGCAAGGCCTCCTGCATTCACTGCTGCTGGCCTCAAGAGTTTAAAATGGCAGGTTAGGACCTATTCAGTCATGGTTGTGAAGTCTGCAGCTGATGGTATGTTTCAGCGAGTGTTTACTGTACTGTGGGTTTGGCTGGTTCCACGGGTCTGCACCATATGGGGAAATCCTACTCATGCATGTCAGTGGAAGCAGCAGCAGCAGCAGCACTTTGACTCAAAGAAAGAAAGGAAATGTTGGAAAACCTCTTTATTCTGAAGCCAGGTGGTCTGAAGATGAAGTCTCAGATCCTCTTTGACTTGTCGAATAAATAAAAAGAGAGACACATTTGTCAAGATGAAGGCCTGGGAACTCAACTCCTGGCTTCTGCTACAGTCCCGTCAACCAGAGCATGGTGAGAAAGGCAGGGAGGGGAAATGCCTTAAATAAAAAGAGCGTGGTAAGTGCTGCCACATGTGCTATTTATACACAGTACACATACACACAGAGCAAAGAAACTCTAATCTACTCCTTGATCTAGCTTGGTTCAGACACATGGTGAATGTGTAGCGGTTTACTGGCCTGGCAGATTGTCCAGAAATATTTCTTCTTTCTCTTGGCACCAGCAGGACATTTCTCTTTAAAAGGGCAACAAACTGGGAATGCAGCAAATTTACTTTTCAAGAAAATCACACTGGTGATGTGGTCCCAGTGCATGCCTTTAAATATTAAGAATAATACTTAAGGGGGCAAAAAACCTGCCATCTATTCTTTAACTTCATCTGGTACGCATTTGTTTAGCTGCTCATCCTGAATGGGGTGCATTCTCATTACTGTTAGCAAGCTAAGAGGAGTTGACCAGAACGTCAGGGGTGCATTAGCTCATCCAGTTCATGATCTATTGCAGTTCATGTGCAGTTTAATTCCCTGTAATGTGTGAAGAACAGAAAGAATGTTACAGGTTTTGTTGCCATCAGTTGGCTTTACAAACAAATTCAAATAGTTTGAAATTAGAATCACTGAGAAGTCAAGGCCCAGAACAAATGAATGTAATTTTACTAAAACCTTACCATTGCTCTTGAGGAGTGGTGGCTTTTGTGAATTGTGGAAGGACAGACTGATGACAGATGCCTCACATTCGCATGAGCTCATTGAATGATCTAAAAATAACGACATCATGACATATTTCAGATTTCTTGCTTTGAGGTAGGGCAGATAAGACTGTGTGTAGGATGTACTGAAATATCTAATGATCTGTGATACAGTAACATTAGGGACTGTATTGAGATGCAGCTTCTCCAATGTCCCAGTGAGGGAGCCATTTTATTATTGGTTTCTACCAATATTGTGACAACGCGTCTCATATAAGTGAACACTGGGGCAAGTTTTTAAACATAATTAACGAGGTACATTTTGCATTTACCACCTACAGAATTTAGGTAAAACTTTCACCAGCAGGGGCAGCATTTCACACATGGGTGGGTTGAGATGTTCTCAGCTGTGTGCTGCTATTTAACTGCCATTTCTTTGAGCTACCCCCATTTCCTCAAGGGGCTTGGTCTTTGGCCAGGGCATA
The DNA here is from genome assembly GCF_000239375.1 of Pundamilia nyererei. Classification (NCBI taxonomy): domain Eukaryota; kingdom Metazoa; phylum Chordata; class Actinopteri; order Cichliformes; family Cichlidae; genus Pundamilia; species Pundamilia nyererei. Next base: position 3,996,981 of record NW_005187417.1, read on the forward strand.
GTTGTAGATAGCAATATGCTGGTTAAATAAAGGTTACCTTGACTCACTACACCATCTGGTGGTACAGATCAGTATTACACAAAAGTACAGCCCGGTTCAACCACAGCTAATATCTCTTCGACACAATACATAAACACTTTTGGCAAAGTTAAAGCAATCGTAGCTTTGTCAGTCATTCTTTTGGTAGTTTGTTACTCTGGATTTAAACAAAACACACATGTACCTTAAAAAAAAAAGAAGAAAAAAAAAGCCCAAGGCAGCGGGTATGATGTCACCCGGTTGATCACTGAGTAACCACAAGTTGTGTGTCTTATACTTTTGAAGAGTTGCTCTAAGCTGAACTAGGGGACAGTTAAATATCAGGTGCAGCATAATAAACACCTGTGCGCGCTTATCTAACCATCACCCAGAAGGGAATGCAGCTTTATCTTTCAACAGCATGCTGGCTGTAGAAGAAAAACTGAAATGTGAAAGAAAAAAAGGACCCTACTTCATCTCTGGATCATGAACGCCATTTGTTGTTAATTACCTTCATTTAACCGTGATGTGAAAATGTTTGACATTAAAAATTACTGCTACGAGCATGGCCTGGGATCAGATGAGCAGAATGACCCTAGTCTGTTTTTAACAATGGGAAAAACTGGAGCTCGTGGGGGAAAAACCCACACATGTACATGAAGTCCACACAGAAGGGCCCTACATTTCAACCCTGGGCCCTCTCAATGGCTATTCACTGAGCTTTAAAAGGCCAAGTGGCTAGTTATTATCGCTACATTAACATTTTATGGGTATGATTACAGTTGCTGTATAAAATCTAGCAGTCTCTTTTACTAATTTAGGGTGATCTATTTGAAAAATATCCATTTTGCTCTATCACATCATATTTTTTGCAATTGTAAACATGATCCAGATATTTTTTGCTTTATCTGTGAATGCTTTTTCACATCTAAACAACAACAAAACTTTACTGATTTTCTGAGAAAGGAATATTTGTATTATTTTGGTATGAAATTGTGACAAGACAAGCGACGGGCACATCATTGAGTTAGTCGGGCGAGTGTTGAAAACTTCCAAGCATCAACTATGGAAAAAGAGGAGCTTGGGTTTCAGAGGGAGTCACTGAATCACTATGATGACTGCTACTTCTGTTTAGTCAATATTTCTGGATACAGTTACAAAACTAAATCATCTATCAGTTGCTCTAACTTGAGACCTGTGCTGCATTCAGATGAAATAACACCTCCCATATTTACCAGCTTAGTCTGACTGACTTTGAAGATCAGTATTCTAGCAGCCCATCTCCCTCCCAAAGTTATTCGCTCAGCAGCTGGAAGCGACTGAGATGCTGGAGTCAAGGCCATCCAAATGGTCTTTTTATGGACACCGTGCAAGGATTTTATTCTGTTCTTATAAATGAATGACGACACCGTTATGTTGATGTTGAAGGTCTTTTGAGGTCAGTGGGTTGTGAGTGTAACGAAGGCGAGTGGAGGCTGTTCAATTATAGCTGAAACGCCAGCCTAACATGTGCCCTACTGCTCAATGGCAATTACTTTACATCCGAGGTTATTCTGTCCAGTTAAAATAAACCTTTTGTTTATCATTGAATCAACCACTTTCTTGAAAACAGCAGAAATTGTATTTTTCCACATGGCGACAGTTATCACCTGTCTGGTAAACCATAAAACAGCGTTTCATTGCATTTCACATCCTAATGACGGCTTACCACCTGTCAGCATCGCAGCCATCTTAACTTAGTGCCACCATTGTGCTTCTAGCTTCAGTGCCCAATGACTTCTCATTAAAACGTGCCAAAACAAACCAGGGACCCCGGCCCTCAGCTTTTCATCAGAATTTGTTCGCTGAATGCTTCCTGTCTGGCTCTGCCCCTCCCCCTCCTCACTCCTTCTTGGTAACTTCCTGTCTTTGTCAACCTCGTCTGAGTCAGCCACGGAAGAAACACTCACATGGGGATGGTGGGCCTTGTGCACTGTAGACTTCACAGACAGCAGTTCACTACTCAGGAATGCTCGGGCTAACAAACCATTCATCCATTTGTAGAACAGGACACTTCGCTACTTCGGTTACCTCATTACTGACACTTCAAGACAAGTCAGCGTCACGGAAACAGTAGGAATAAACACTGAGAAAGATGTTTTGACAGGCTCGAGTACACAGACAGGTCTTGACAATGTTACACAGTAATACAGTTAAGACGTCACCTGATTTTTAATATATTAATGGTTGTAATGGCTGAGTTGGCACAACCTGCAATCATAAACATTATTGGTATAAATTCTACTGGCACAAAGGTCAGCATGTAAACATGAGGAAATTCTTGTATTTTTTTCCTACCAGCTGATCTTTCTCTTAAGCTGAACACTGGTGTCAGCAAACAACATGGCCTTTAATGTACACCACCAAGTTTGTGCAGACTTAACAATGAATGTGATGAAACCTGATAGACTTTAAAATCCAATATATATTTTTTATAACGTTTTTTAGTTTCTTTGTTTCAAAAGGTGAAAAAACTTAAATATCAACACAGATATTTAGATATTTTATACAGTTAGTATGTGCATAGTTTTTAAAAAGTCATGGAGCATTTAGGGTTGATCATTTTATTAGAAAATTCTATATAACTGCAGTATATCTATTTCAAATAATGTGATAAATACTAGCTGATTTTGTCATAAATAATAGTACCAGACTTTGATCATGTTTAAATATTTAAAACTAAAACATAAAAAAGAACAAATTATACTTTTTTAAATGTATTTTTTTCCAATCTTGGCTCAATCAAGTAAAAGTGTTTACATGTTCCGAGTGAGGAAGCACAACCTTGCAGGAATGGGGTCAGCTTAACCCACCACACCTTGGCCCTTGGCTCCACTGATGATGCAGAAGCAGCAGACAGCAGGCTTTGGATATTCTGGAAATAAAAGTTGTGCTTGGGCTAAAGGCCACATTGATTTTCTGCACCATGTTGTAGTACAAAGTGGTGTTGCTTGAAAGCAGAGCCAAGCTGTAGCACAACTTTAGCCGAGATCTTGTCAACATAGGTGTTTTTGAGAAAGTAACAGCAGTTGGTTCTTCACATTCTGTTTTAATGAAACATTCTGTGACATTTTGAATGTATTTTTAAAGACAGAAATGTACAATATGTAATTTTAATGAAAGCCTAGTTGGAAAAACAAACAAACTGTAAATCACTTCCTTAATTACAAAGGACTGCTTCTTTCTTGTTGGCAACAGAGAAAACACAACTGAAACATTGGTCACTTTTATTGAAAGGGAGAACTGCTCTGAATAACAAGCTGCTAATTACAGGGATGTTTTATTCCACACACCTGTTTATACTATTGTGTGGGATTCATGACTTTCCGCACTCAGTCCTTTTATGCTCCTTGACAATAAGTGAGAGAAGCCGCGCTTGACTTCAGCTCCGGGTGTATTTTCATCACACCAGCTACAAGATAAGAACAAACTTCCTAAAAAATGCACGCATGTGGCCGAGTGCTTTCTGAGCCGTTTCTATTGTCCTGTCAACTGCGAGGGGTAGTAACTATAGCAACCATATGAATCTGTCCTTCAACAAACCAGCTACTTCCTGTTTTGAGAGATGACACACTCCAGGAACCGTGACTGAATATACCGCTGACCAAAATTAGGCTCCCAGACTGTCCCACAGAGTGACTCAGATGTGATGGAAACAGTTTTTGTTGGTGTTGCAGAAACTGTTGCGATAAAGCAGCACCACACCCTTTATTCTGCACTACAAAGACATCATCCAGCACCCAATTACTAAGACACTTTTCAGTCTGCTGAGTATTCTCATGAATAGAGAAAGGATGATGTCTTGTTTCTCAACTTTTGCCCATTTCTTCCCTGCCCCCGACAGGTCTGCCGGAGAACTGCACTGTTAAGACGCCGGCATTCACCGACGCTGTGAGACTCCACAGACAAGCCCGAGGACAATACGGGACCTGGGATATGATGTGTGGAACACCACCACAGGTTAATCACAAATAAATCGCAATACCATACACATTTCCACAGCACCTACAATGAGTTATAGATATTTTATATACTTTGTGACAGTAAATAGCGTGAGCAGATAGACTAAAGGCCTTGTTCTGCTCTGGAGAGTCACTTTGAACTGCGGTACCACTCTGACCAGAACCTTCAACACACAGAACTGGTTAATGTGCTGGGAAACAGAACAAGGACTATTGGCAGTCCAAGAAGCCTATAAGACTGTTTATGGAGAGGATGTGGAAGACTGGCACAAAAGTAACTAGCAGTAGGGAAAATATGTAGGCCTGAGGCTAACTGCTTAATCACTAGTAAGTGGATCGTGGGGATCCTTCTCTTAAATAGATTAAAAATGCTGAATGAGTCACAAAATGCAGTCGGGCAGCAGTCAATATACCTGGCTGACTTATCCAAGTCAGACATTATCCCACAGTTTTATTTGGCCCCCAAAAATCCGGTGTTTCGATGAGGGGGGTTTATTTTTTAAATCATTTCTGTTAAAATGGCTTTTGTCAAGTCAGGCAACACAGAAACTAACTGCTGAAAATGCTGACCTGTAATCATAAACTTTTTGTGCACTACATAATGCCACAACCTGGGTATCTAAACCCTTTACCAGTGGCTGACGTTGCTTGTGGATGTCAAATTAACATAAATACATGTGAAAAAAAACTCCAGAATGAATGATAAGCACCTCATTTCAGGAAGTTTAACTCTGCTCGCAGATTCTGTCAGGGAACAGTTTTCCGGGGCCACACCTTAATTTCTTTCTGTGCCGCTGCTCTGACACCAACTCAAAATATCAAGACTGCTGCAGGTTATGGTTAAAAGACATTTTCAGGAGCAATTCATCTTTCTCTGCGAGTAGCTCAGAGTGCAGGTCAGGGCTATAGGTGAAGCTGTTGAGAGGCCACGATGACAAATGAAACACACACCCTCTCCTCACATCAGAGAGCAAGAATGCACCTACACAAATCCTTCAAAGAGGCCAAAAACACCTCAACCCACATACCAGCAATTACAAGGACCTAGTCTCAGTCTTTGCCAGAGCCGAGTACAGCCCTGTGTTTATGGCAGCCACCTTTTAGCTATAAACACTTTCAGTCTGAATGTCAGTTTAATATTTAGTTTTCCTGAACATTACAGTGTTTACTCCATGCCACATGGACACTGAATAGAAATGTGACATAGATGTAGGTTGGGCTTTTCTACTGTTAAGGGGCCAAATGTTCCTTTTATTTCAGTCTAACAGAGACGCTGGCATTAAGGCTCATGCACGTAATGCTACAAATACTTTGGATAAACATCTAGAGGGAATTAAGAGAGAAATACAGCCAGTTTATGCAACCACTTTTATCCTTTGCTACAAAAACCAACTAAAATAATTCTGAAAAAAACCTTTTGCAGAGTCAGTGCCTCCAGGTAAAATTTCCTCGTTGTTCCATTATGTAAAGTTCAATGTTTTCAGGCCCAATTTCCAAGTAGAGATGGAGCACCATGGGTAATACAAAGGAATCCTTTGTATGGGTTCAAATGTTTTCTTAATTGAAACAGATGGCAGGGTTATGTCTCCAGGGTATTTATTGAGATGTAGTCAATCATTTTTCTGATTCCCATTATATAGCTTGGCTTTTTACATTTATTATAAGGGAAAATATGAAGCAAACACTCACCAGTACCTCTGTGGTTAAGATTAACCTTCCACTAATAAAAGCCATGCACCGTGATGCTAAATGGGCTGTTTGAATTTTCTAAAGCAACTTAAAAACATTAACTTCTACTTAAGACCAGTGTTGTCACTGAGCCAGTAGGAAATGTCCGGGGGGGGGGTGACAAAATCTGCCCCAACACCCATTATATTCAAACAATCCAAGTAGCTGTGTGAAAACAACAAGCAGTGAATGCAGCACACAGGTAGCTGGAAGCAGCATTAACAGAGAACCATCAACAAGCCATAAAGCATGAAACAGGCTCACTGGGGAAATATAAGTTGACCATAACTGAGCCATTGTCATAGTTATTAGTGGTGTGTGCTGTTAGCTTTATGGTTTACTTGCAGGCCTACAAACGCAAACAGAGGCAATGAATACAGTTTGCAAGCAAACATTTACTGACCTTGTTGAACTCATGGAGGCACAGAGAGCCTAAAAATCCCCTCCAGGTCTCGTTCAAACTTCACTGGTGATACAGCCAGAACATCAAACTCGTTCTCCCACAGAACAGGCCTCCAGCAGTATACTCATATTGCTGGTGGACTAACTCCTCAATGAAATGCTACGTTAGCAACAGCAGATTAGCATGAAGGATCAAATCAGAGGGGCAGGGCTTTAGTGGTTTAAATTCAAGGCCTTTCACAAAAGGGCCAGAGTTCCCATGGTAACTAATTGCAGGTATATGTCTAGGCTAGCTATGAGGGTTTTTATTTGTACTGTATTTCAAATATTTCTCTGGCAGTGTGCTAGTGCTAGTTTTTGGCAGTATCCCTTTAAAAATATCCAATTTTAACTTACTACAGTAAATATAGAGACAAACATGGAATAACACCCCAAATAGCATCAAATGTTTGGTCTAAATGTAGCTTTAGACCAAAATTTTGACTCTGACTGCCTCATCTCACTCTGGTTTATGAAATTCGGGCTACATCTGATCTGGTGTCGCATTTTATATGTGACTGCATTTGTATCCCACATTTTAACCAAAGACGCAGACAGAACAGCAGTTGAAATAACAGTTAACAGTTTGAACCGTTATTGCGACAGAAAAAGCAAAGACCTTTACTTTCCATTAATGCTTGCTGTAGGATAACTTCTTTCATTTTAATCTTGATATCAGTGAGCCTGTTTGAGGTTGAATAGGGTCGGCTTTTATGGCCATTTAAAGTCAAGTTATACAGTGAAGGATAACATATCAGCAATCAGTAGAGCAAATATACTACAGAAAGAAAACGCTGCTGGATTTCAGGCTACAACATATCTGTTATTTGTAAAGCCCGCTGCGTGGAAAATCTATGCTGCTTTTGTCTGGCTGTTCATTACCCAGCAACATAGCCATCACCAAATATTTAGTTTAGCTTAGTTAAAGCATCATGGAGGATCTGAGCTTCGTGAGTGTTTGTCAGTTGTGAGGGCAGTGCCAGTAAAAGCAGCCTTCCTGCCTCCCAGTGTCCCACTGTGTTCATGTAGCCATACAGGAAAGAGGAGCTTATTTTTAGGCTCTATTTTTTTGTTTTTCTTTAGCTGGTTGGCATATAGTAACTATATCATCCTGCTGGCTGTGGACAGGCAGATGATTTCATAATTCATAGTATGAAATTTTTGCAAGTCAATCTAATTATAAATCTAAAAGCGTTTATTCCACGTGTTGTGTGTGCGCAGATTTTGGCTAATCTGGTGATGGAGACCCTTCACCCTGACATAAGAAACATGATCGTCCCTCGCCTGAAGGGGAAGATGCAGCAGAGGCAGAAGAACTGGATGCTGGTGAGTTTCTGTCAATCTGTACAGTAAACTTGTAAAAAAACACACAAGTCAACCAGTGCAATCCATTTATGCTCTTGAACTCCTCCAGATATCGGATGCCGTGTACAAGCAGGTGTTGACTCAGACCACCGGGCAGTACGAAGCTCTGGTTGAAGCCTGCGAGGCCCAGAGAGGCCCACTAGACGCCAGGCTGCGAACCGATATGGACCAGATCATCACGTCTAAAGAACATGTCAGCAGCAAGATCCGAGGTATCAGCAGGAAGATATTCCAGTTTCAGCTGCCACAGACATAAAAAGTACCCCAGCTAGATTTCCGTACACTGCCTCAGTTTACATCCTCACTCGTGTGTATGCAGGATGCTGTTGAAAATGGTTCACTCGGTACTCGCTGTGACTTGACACGTAACCCCCTCGATCACAGATGTGTGCTCTATTGTTCGCCCACTATTTGACTCAGTGACATGTAGCTGTGGATTCTCTGAATCAGCGGTTTTGGCAGAGAGGAGTGATTAGTCTGATCACCGCATGCTCAAAATTCTGAAAACCCCTTTTGGACATTTAGTAACAGGTCCTGTAACTCTGTAACTAAACCTCCCTCCTTAGCAGGCATTTTCCACTTCTTCTGGCGTTTGCACGTTGTTGTCACAGCTTGTTTTGCCCACTGTAACTTACATATTGCTTGGCGTGCTGAGCTCTAAAGCAGCAGAGTACCCGGTCTTTGGCGCAGGCTGGTTGTTTCCTTCGTGTGTACCATTTCCCACTGAGCTCCCACTGAGTGGAGGAACTGCATTCCTTCACCAGCACTGCAAAGGCCATTTCTGACTTTGTAAATCAACTGAGCAAAATAACAAAGGGTTATGTAAGGGATGTGAGGCTTATGCATGGCTTCATCAGGTGTAACTGTAGCTATGATCTATTTTTATATTTATATTTTTTAGCATCTGCAGTTGCATTGCGTTACATTGGGTAGAAAACCATAAAAACAAAAGGTGTGGCCCTTCCGTGGAAGCAGCATTAGTGTGTTTACTTAAATGTCACCACATGCATACCAACCATTTCAACGACCAAATAATATCTCTGATATTGTTGTGACTATCTAGCACAGCTCATTTGAAGTCTGTGCCACACCTTTGTTTTTCTTGTCATCAGCATGCGTCGCTTGTTTACAAGCTTCAGTAACTAACTACTTTTTACCCCTTCTTCCATCCTTCTATTGCTTCTGTTGTGCAGCTCTAGTGCTGCCAAAAGCAGAGCAGATCCTGCGGACCAACATCCAGCCCTACATCAACTCCATTTTGGAGGCGCTGATGGACCCCACCAGCCGAGGTTTTGCCGAGGTCAGGGATGTTTTCTTCAGGGAGATGGTGGAGATAAGCAAGAACTCACTCAACGGAGGGGGCAAAGAAAAAATGGGAGAGGTTAGTGTCTGAAAAGGCATGTCCAACCTGCATTATCCTAAATCAGAAGTCAGCCAAGTTGTTGTTAACTTTCCCTCTCCTTGGGTCAGTTGCACTCACCACATTGCTCTTCTCTTTCTTTCTTTCAGAACATGGAAAGGCTGTCAATGCTTGCCTTCCATCCAGTGAAAATGCAGAGCTGCTACGAGAAGGTGGAAGAGCTCAACCTGGAGGGACTGCAGCAGAGGTTCGACGTCTCCAGTCCATCTGTGTTCATCAGCAGGGCTCAGATCCTTATGAGGGAGGTAAGATGCAACAACCCTCCTCTGTAATATGATGGGAAATATTAGTTTTAATTACACACTCCTGTCAGGCTCTCTGACAACACTCCCTGCTCCTCAGTAAGCTATAATACAGCAGCATCCACACTACCTCTGCTGAATTGTCTACCGCCACCTGCTGGCCAAAAAAAGAATATGCAATTTGAATCTGAGTTGTGGCACACCTAACCTTTTTATAATGATTTCATTTTGACAGCAAATGGACAATGCAGTGTACACATTTGAACAGCTGCTTAACCAGTCGTTAGAGGCCCAGGGAGACAGTGACATGTGCAAGCTCACCCAGAGATGCCAGGACAGAGTTCTCAAGGTAAAACACGAACACATGGAAAGATCAAAAGAGGAGACGGTCAAATACACATATATATATATATTTTAAAATGATTCTTATATTGCTCACAGTTTTCAGATTAGATAGTCCAGGAAAAACCTGTTTGTGTTAATGATGTTTGAGTCGATCAAAGTTCAAATGAACTCAAAGCAGGTTAATTTGATGACTGTCTAAAGAGGAGAGGATTTTACAGCAGCACAGAATAAGTGTTGAAAGGTCTGAATCGCTAAAGGTAATTCATGTCCCTAAGCTATGTTTGTGTTTCTGGTTTTTCCTGTCAGAAATATGACTATGACAGCAGCACGGTGCGCAAGAAGTTCTTCAGGGAGGCTCTGCTGCAGATCATCATCCCCTACATGCTGCAGCAGCTCGCGCCATCCTGCTCACCTGTGAGTAACACTTGAAATAAAAGTGAATGAACTGTCTTACAAACTTTTCCTTACATATAATTACATATAATTTATGGGATTTGAAGGATAAAAACTGTAAATAATAAAACACAAGATGCCATACAATATATGAGTGGGTTGCAAAAGTAGAACATTTAGTACCTATGAATCACCAAAGCAGCAAATGTACATTTGAGGGGGAAAAAAAAGGCATAAATATTGACTCAGAGGGAAAAAAACAAAAAGAAAAAAACCTGTTGTCATCCTGTTTCCCCATCCTATTTACTTCATCAATATGATGCTTGTGTCTAATCCAGAACCAGTCCCATGACTATCAAAAGAAATTCAGTGATTAATCCGTCCTGATTTTTGTCTCACAATAGCGTTCAGTTTCCAAACTAGAAGACAAGTTCTCATAAATCACTTAAAGAACAGGTTTTGAACTGGCACCAGAACTAGCGACAATCACTGAATCACGTCGGTGGAAAAAGAGGTAGCGTAGTTAAATGGCTGCACAGTAGCCAGACGTGTTTCTAAAAGGAACTTTTGCCATGAGTAATGCTTGAAGCTTTTTTGTGAACTGAGCAGTTTTCAATCATATTTCAGCCCTGACCAGAGAACAAAAGGACTGTCTACTAGAAGTTAGAGAGGGGGATCTCCTCTTCTGCAAACATTTGGACTATCCCAAAAACTGCTGCAATGGTCATCAAAAGATGTCTTTAGTGATAAAATACTGACTCGTCATTAAGGATACAGGGAGCACATAAATGTCGTCTTTATGAGGGGGAAAAAAAAAAGAGTTGAGGATGCATTTAAAGAGCATTTTTGAGAGTTATGATTTCAGCCTCACCTGCTGACCAACTAAAAGGATTGGTGCTAGAAACGACATCCTGGTCTTATTTGAATTCTGTTTCCTTAGGAGCTGCCTCGTTTCAAGGAGCTAATCTTTGAGGACTTCTCGCGTTTTCTGTTGATAGAAAATATGTTTGAGGAAGTGGTGCTGCAGTCTGTCTCCAAAGACATAATGATGGGTAAGGGCCAGGATCAAGATTTAGAAACAGTTTTCATGATGATGGCATCAATGGATAGCTGCAGTAATAACATGCCTTACCTTTTTCCCCCCGTGTCCAGCTGTAAAGGAAGCAGCTGTGCAGAGGAGGCATAACCTCTACAGGGACAGCATCATTCTGACCAACAGCGACCCCAACCTGCACCTGCTTGGGGAAAACCCCCAGGTGGACTGGGCCACCAAATTTGGCGGTGATGAGCCGGAGGGCTCTGTCAGCAGTGCAGATGAAGGAAGGGGTTTTGGGAGAAGACGCAAGCAGGTGGTGTCAATGATACAGCTGGACGGGGTGCCTCTGCCCTATGAGTCCTGCTTGGAGGTCCCAGGGGTGGAGCTGATCCCTGAGGAGGATGCTGAGAGCAAAGAGGAGGAGAATGAGGAGGACCAGTTGGGAAAAGCAGAGGACCTCAGCCCCAAGTCTCCTGATAGCGTGAATGAAATCAGGGACTTGATTAATCCGGTGGTTGAGGTGGCGGTGCCAGTGTCCAAGGAGCAGAGTGAAGTCACCAACAAAACAGACGCGACCACTGGCAGCATCAGCGTGGAGGATGGGGTCAAGGAGAGCGTGACTCACGTCACCACTGTGGTGGAGACTGTTCCAAAGGGGTCTCTGGGAGAGAAGACGTCCCCACAAGCAATCCTCCAGCAGCTGGTAGCGAGCAAGAAGCAGGAAGTTGATAAGGAGGAAGCAGCCATCCAGAACGCCATCGAGGAGCTAGAGATAGCAGTGCAGGAAGATGATGAAAGTGAACAGATTACAGAGATCTCTGCAGCCGAATCAGATAATGAGTCCTCCCCACCACTGGTTACAGACTCCGGCTCACGTGAGGACAGCGGCTTCCAGTCACCCACCAGCGAGGGACCAGTTGACAGCGAGCCTCAGCCAATCACAAATGGTCTGAATGGAGAGGAAAAGATAGTCGACCCTGTAGAAGTGGAGGTTGTTTTATCATAAGAAGACATTCCACGAATAAACTGGAGAAACCTGCAGAGACGAATGGCAGCATGCATAAATATTGAGAAGCTGAATGAATATGGATTGTATTTAAGGGGTTAAAAATGCCTTTTCTTTGTTGCTGTTGATATTGCACACTCCAGAACCCAGTCCTCCAGTTTTTTGACACGTATATTTGGTGATTGGTGAGTGTAGACTTTCTTCATATTCCGCATGTGTCAGTAAAGTCATATCCAATCCAAGTTTTGTTTTTTTGTTTTTTGTAATAGCAGGAAATAATTTGAATATCTGTAACATTAAATGCTCTTGTAATTACAACTTTACTACAGGTAATCGGAGCCTTGCCTAATGTTCTTAGCCTCTATCTGGTCAGCAGGGGGTGCTACAGCAATACTTTCTTCTTCATCCTGATCTGTATTTATCTATTTTGTAAAATGTTACTTTACAAGCATGCAATTTGTTTACTTTATGGCCTTTATGTTTCAATGCATTTCAGTACAAACAGGCAGGGAATGTTAAATACATCTACAGTAACTTTAAAACAATGGATTTGTTTTTATTTTTAAACATTTTAAAAAATAAAGCTTCTTGAAGAACCATCAACAGCTCTGGAGGAAGCCCGCTTGATTATTAGAAGGAAAACTTGGCTTTAGTGATTCTAGATTATCACTTGCATCAAATATCACATCTTTTATTCAAAATCCTCCATCTAACATCATACACACTGCTGTAGTGATCTCAAGCTGTAAATTTAGCTTGTGTTTTATGTGACAACAGATAATAGGTTTTAATTCCAGTCTGTTTGGCAACCCTACAGATAACCGTTTATTTTAGGGGGGTATAATTTGTTTATAGTTTCTATGAGTGGTTTTATGAAAAGAACTTGTTAATTTGGTACTAAAGGGGGGAAATTGAAGCTCTGTATGTGCACAACAGTATGAATGTTGTTGAATTTAATGTTTTTGCCTGATTCTGCCCTGATCAGACCTGCTATGTACTAACTGAAAGACTCAAGGTTAGACCTGCGTGCGATTTACATTTTAACACCCAATAATATATATTTTTTAATTCATAAGAGCAACAGAACTTACACATTGTCAATCATTACTTTTCGAAAAGACAACACCTTCTGTCTTTAGACCATAGATTCCCTTTGAAAAAAAAAAAAAAAAAAAAAAAAAAAGGAAATCAGGGTAGAAGGAGGCAAAAGCAATGAGAAAAATGGGTTTTTAACTATGGTAAGAAATGATTAGACATTGGGTTGATAGTCCATGTATTACAGAGTGTCCATATTTAGCCCTTTTCTGTGTGTGAGACACTGACCAAGTCGTATTTTTCCATTAAATCCTGAGCAGTTAATTTAATATTAATGTAACCATTTTATCTAGTCAGGACCCAGATTCATTATTTCCAATTGAGCGCTACCTTGTTTTTATTTATTATAAAACCTGTGTGGATTATAACATTCAGGTGTAAACAGTTTTTTCCCTGTTTGTTGTACTTACGTTTACTTAAAATATGTATCGAAATGGATGAATAAAAAAAACAAACAAAGCACAAAACACTTTATCGGCTTCATTCTTTATCTCTTTATTCTTTTTTTCAAAGACAAAAAAAGAAGCCATCACCAGAAAAAAAATCTTATTGATATGCAACAGTAAATAAAGCAGTTGAACAAATCTGTATAAGCCTTTAGTGTCAGTGATTTTTTTAATCAGTTAAAAGAAAATATTACCAAAGATGGGAACTTCTGAAACGTCTCAACTGTCAGCTTCAAGGCACTTTGCTTTTCTGATTGTGGTTAAACAATTGCTACAGAACCACATGACCATGAATAATAACAAACCAAGATGACCTTTCACAAGGTTTTACAAGCGAGAATCACATGTATCAGTTCCTCATACGGACTCCAGCGCAATGCAATTCTGTCTCATGACCCGTGACTGTAAATGTCTGACTTAGCTGCAAGTCAGCTTTAAGATTTTAGTCCAAAACACTTGACAATCAAATATCAAGTTCCATCTTGAATAATTTGGCAGCAAATGGAAAAAAAAAAAAATGAAAAAAGGTGCAGTATGAATAAAAGCCTGTCCAAAAGGGAAAAAACCCCCAACCCTAAACAAAACAACAACATAGCTTCCTAACACACCACAATCTGTGCAGACTTCCCATCTCTGGGTTTTGTGTTATCATGCTGTGAGTGATTCCAGTGCATTTCTTCTTTCTAAATCAATTGTTTCGATTTTTAAGATAATTTAAAAAATAATAATAATTAAAAAGCAGAATTGAACAACACTCCTACTTTTCCTGGAGATTAAAAGAAAAAAAGAAAAAAATCATTTTTCCACAGGTATTACTCACACAGTCCGCTGACTTAAAAGTGAAGCAGAACTAATACTAGGACTGAAAAACTGAGTGTTTTCTTAACATTATGTACCTTTAACAGAAATGAGTTATTTGTTAATTAGGGACAAATGTTAAAATGTAGCATTTTCTGTTTTCTGGAAGCTTAAAATCATTTTCAGTTTCTATATCCAGATGAGGTTTAGGCAAAGTTTAGTGTCACGTGGCTCATTCTCCACCAATTTTTCCATCCTTCGAGATCCTCGGATAGTAAAAAGTAAACTTTTCTTTATTTCACTATTAAATGTCTGTGCCATCACATCCGACCTAAGAGAGGAAATGAGATAAAATAACCGAGGACCGACCCCGTGATGACCCCGAGGAATATCCAGGTGTTATAGGACATGACGCACAGCATCAGCATGTAGGCCAGAGACACCTGCAGCATGTGGAGGACCGTCTGTATGATGTGCAACAACCAGCTGATGAAAAGAAGAGGGAGAGGGTTATTTACAAATAAACTAATAAGTCAAATACATCGTTCAGGTCTCGACATTCAGTCTGCCAATATGTGATGGTCTCAGTTTGCCACACACTTTTGTTTAATACCGCCCAAAAGATAATAATAGTTGCAATCTAGGATACACCAACAAAAAAAGGGTGTCATGCTATGGAGGTTACCACCATGCCACAACCATACAGTTCAAATAGATGCATTTCTGCATTTTATTCAGTGATTTGCATTTCACAGTACGATCCATGATAAAAAAAAAAAGTTACTAGAAATGACTTGCTTACCTGTTCCTGGTACTTTGAGGTGTAACGACTGATGCTATAGGGGTCAGTGAGGATTCAGAGGGGCTGCTGTCCAGGACAGAGATGCTGTCGCAGTGGGAAGATGGGGCGTCGTATGGAGACTGAGGCTGGGTCAGCTTGGAGGGATTCCCCAGCCACAATCTCCACACTTTAAGCACCTCGTAAAAGACAGTCAGAAGCAAGACCACCAGCACTGTCACCACCATCCCTGTAGGTACAAAAATACAAAATGTTAACTCACAAAAAAGTCACTATTAAAAAGTACGTTTATGCAATATGATGATGATGAAGTGAAATTTATTTCGGTCAACAACAACAACACAGATGATCATTTTACATAAAAGTACTCAATCCTACAGTAAGCGACAATGGAATAGGCTGAAGGCTTGTGGCTTATAATTATCCTGTCCTTTACCCCATAGGAATAATCAAATCCTTAACCAAGAAAATAAATAGCATTGATAAATAAGTTATATAACAGTTTGAAAAGAAATCAATGATAAATCAAGAAATTAAATCAACACGAAGTTATTCATCAAACCAAATTTCCGTAACCTTGAATGATGCAAATTTTTAAATTCTTCCTGAAAAATGACAAAGAAAAACACATCTTCAGTTCATCATTAAGTCCATTCCATAATTTCACTGCCAAAACTGACACACATCTATACTTAACATTGGTTCTCACTTTAGGTATTTCAAACTTATAAGACCCCCTCAAATCATATTTTCCATCTCTTAGTTGAAACATACTTAAAACACAAATTAGAACATTTTTCATCACTCGATATATCATTTCTAAAGTTTTAGAATGAATTTTAACATAGATGATCCTACAAAACACTGGTTGGTGGACTCCCTATATCCAACTTTATTATTCTAATAGCTCTTTTTTTGCAATTTAAAAATTGAATCCAAATATGTTGTGTATGTGTTCCCCCAAATTTCTGCACAATAGGTCATATAAGGCAAACAAAGGGAAGTATACAATAAATAAACGTATTATAAACGTAAATAAGTATTTGAATTGCACCACACAATTTTTAAATCCAGATGAACTGGTTCTAAGGCTTTTTCGCAAGACTTTAATACTCTGCAGCTTACCTGCAGGGCTGTGCACATCCCAGAAGTCAAACAGCAGCGTCACACTGCTCGAAACCCCAAAAGTCATCTAAAGAAAAATGAGAAGGGTATTAGGAGTTGTTCACTGGTAAAGTGGAGTTTAGGGCCAACATTTATACTGAATGCAGTGTTGTCCAATGTTCCAAGAACAGTCCGTACAATAGTACTCAAAATATTTCTGATTACAGAGTGAAAAACAAAGAATTTAATTTATACTACTTTGTACAAATATGCTGTATATACACACACACACACACACACACACACACACACATGATTTTGTCCAACAATTAGAGGACATACTGTCCCACAAAGGCACACTTTGTTCAGCCTTGCTGCTGTGGATATGGGCTGACAGAGGAATGCACAGTCTGTGGCTCTTGCTTGCTCAGCAGCACAGCTCTATCCCTGATAATTCACCACCTGTCTTGGCATAACTGCCTCTCACCAGCTGCAAACTAGCAGATCTCAGTTAGGCATCAGCCTAGCCGAGAGCTGCTAGTTATAAAGTCTGGAAATGATAAAGTTCCAAATTTAACAGAGCTACACTGGCTTCCAGTGTCATACACCCCATCTTAATATATAGATATATACCACCAAAAAGAAAAATTCTCGCCTTAGATGGTCTTGGATCATTGTCTACCACTTTATCTCAGGGCACTCTGAAATCCTCCAATGACAAACTGTTAAGACATACGATATTTCTCTCAAAAAAATAAATAAATAAATAAATCTGGGAGCAGCTTCGGCCCCTCATGCCCCCAAACCACCGTTTGGCTTCTTTCTCCGTGACTCCATATCTCTCTCTTTCTGCCTCTCTCCCTCTTATTGCTTCATCTTCCTCATAAATGTTTTTATGAATTTAGATTATCAAGCAAAGCAGTGAATGGAGTACCTCACTCAACTTTAGGAAAGCCTTCAACTATTGAGAGGAAGACCACGAAAGCCTTTCTAAATATGGTCACACTGAAGTGCACAGCATAGCTGTACATTAGTTGCATGTAGAATTACACAAAGCTTTGTAGTTCGTCATCTACATATTGTCGTTGTGTGTCACTGATCGTTTAAAGCATTTTTAAAAGAAAAAAAGTCTACTGCAGTTATTATTTGTGCCTTCTTTCTTTGTGAACAGTCTCCCTTTTCTGCCTAAGCTAACCAATGAACAATCAACCCACATACAGCTTTTTGGAGGACTGCACACAAGTACATTTTCATATCCTCTGCATATTCGAAGACCTACACAAACAGATACCAATGTGGGACCATAAACACTTCACAATGTCATTACGAAAGCGGCACCATTGTCAATGGGAAACTACCTGAAAGGTTCACTAAAAGGTGGAAAACAAGAACCGATCTGAGCCATCCACTGGAGCCAGTTTTCCCAGTTTTAGACTTTGCTGGTGATCTTGCGTAAAGTATAACCAACTGTAATAGAAAACTGATGCCCAACAGAAAACCGCGCATTTAAGCCTAAAGCCATGTGTGATGATGCAATTTCTGATATGTAAAGTAAATGGGGACAGTTAACTATGCAGATGAGTCTGGTTATCTTGGAACTCGTCCCAGCAAAGACAATGCAGTACAAAAGACTGTCGGAGCAAGGATTATCTGCTTTATCCGGAGGCCAAATCAATAAGCTTAAGAACAAAGGTCCATCTGTCCAACAGTAACCAGAGTTGTTTTGTTTGGTATTGTGGCCACTGGCTGTGACGTAAAAACAATCGATGCCTTAATCCTCCTTATTTCCTGGACTTCTAAAATTTCAACTATACAGTCAGGCCAGATGACCAAGTTCAGAAGTGCAGTGCTGATAATCAAACATCCTCAAAGTTCTTCCCGAAACAACTTGGTGGACGAATGTGATGACCCCTTGTTAGAATATGGACCTAACAAGGGAGAAAGCACAATATGAAGTACAAGACAAAGCATAGAGGGAAGGATTTTATTTTCTACTTTTTCCTCTTCTCTTTCCTGGTGGCAATAATGGTTTCCCCTCCTTGAGCCTTGTTCTGCTGATGGTCCCTTCTTGTTACAAAGGAGGCTTGTCCTCCCCACCATCCCCAAGCACTTGCTCATCAGGGTTCCAGCTCACAAAAATTGTCGTTAAAATAAAAGCTCTTTGAGATGACCCTTGTTGTGAAGTGGCAATGTATAACTAAGACTGACTAGATGATGAACCCTAATTAATTCCATCATGTACATTCCTGTCTAGTTGTGACATTCGCAAAAAAAAAGAAAAAAAAGAAAAAAGAAAGCACGGCAGGGATCCTGGAGGTCAGATATTTGGGCAATCACATCATGTAATGGGGCCATTATGCTTACTGTTCCATTCGACAAAAGTCATGTCATATCCTCTGGTGCCGGTCGTTCACCTCTCGATTAAGTGACTAATGTGACAGGTACAATGGAGGAGGCCTAAGAAAAGAACCAAGTTGACTCTTCTTACAACTACTGTGCTATAGAAAACCAAGTCAAAGGATAATCCTATGTTGGCTCTTAATCTACAAAACATTTTACTCAACATGGTAGTGGTCTATCACAACAACTAGAACCAGCAGAGTTCCACCCATCCATCACTGACACCCTAGTCAGGCTGTCAAATACCCTACTGAACTGAAGTAACCTCACTCCACACCGAAAGGTCTCAAACACCCACAAGGTTCAAGCTAACCCAAGCACCACTTAACTTCCTATCCAGGTTTTCCTTCCTTTATGTTTTATCAAATTAAGGACTTTTGGAGGTAAAACGCAGTTCCACAGAGAAACAGTGTATAATCAGAGCCAAAACTGAACTATGAAGCCATCTGTACATGAATAATAACTCAAAATTATTTAGTTTGGGTTTTAACTTCAGAATTCACCTTCATTCTGAAGCCCTAACCACACGTGGTTTGTTTAAAACTGGTCTGATCAGCTACCCGACTGCTCCCCTTGTCATCTTTTTAGTGAGCTCACCTTAAGCTCAAATCTTAGTAATTATGGTACTGAGTGAACTGTACTCCGTTTAAATAATGAACTAACCTACAAAAGCAGCATCCAATTTGTGATAAATGTAGTTATTATTTTAAAGGCAAAAAAAGAAGAGCTAGAAAGAGCTGGCTTTGCTGCACGGTGAGAAACATTAAATTTATGTCTTTATAACTTCTTTTAATGTGAAACGGATACATGGTGGCCAAAGTTTCCATTTAAAATGGCACAGGACAGCAGAGGTGATAAAAAAGTCGAAGTATTTGACACAATGAAAGAACGAGGGGAAAAATCAAATACAGACAGCTTGAGTCAACAATCCAACTGGGGGCTAGACTCGGAAAGCACTGTGAGCTTATCTTTCAAATACACTCTGGAAAAACCAGGTGTTTGTTTTCAAGGTGACAGTTGGGACTGAAAATGGTGTAATTAGTGCTGCTACTACAAGCACTCAAAATGACTGTATTCTGCACTTTTACACGAATACAGAACAATTTCCGAGTCTCAAAATGTGCTTTCACTATTTAGGTTTAACCGATAACTTTCATTTAAAAGGTTATTTAGGGTAAAAATATCACAACTGCAATAATACTACTCGTTTTAGTGGACCTATAGTTAACAAAAGTCACTCGGGTTTTATTGGCATAAATGCACTAAAGACCCTAAAGCAATGATTGAGCTTATTTTAAATTCCAAGTGCATAAAGCAGCAGCACCTACATATGAATCTGCAACTTGCATACCTAAACTGATCTGACCCGAATTTATTTATTCTCAGAAATCGACACTTTAAAAAGAAAACAGCACAGGTGACATAATGTCCAGCTTTGGATGACACTGACAGCAAGGCATAAAGTTAATCATATGGTTACATAACACTGACGCTGATGTTTTAGTGTTTTTGTAGTAGACTTTTAAAAAAAGGGGTCTCAGTAAGCGTCCCTTCTCATTAGCTTAACTATAAACATGATTCAAAGTAAAGTTAACACATCTTAGTTTTTAAAAGATGAGTTATCTCCCAGACTTACGCCAGGTCAGACGGTAGTAGTTTGTAGTAGTAGTTTCACAGCAGATTATTTCATATTTTTTTAATGGCTTTATTAGATGCAGTGTGTCAGAAACCAGTAAGTACTGCTTACACCGACTCCCTGGGTTCCCCGAAGTGTGCATGACGTGTTTTCCTCACACTAAGTGAGTCAGTGCCACACATTAACCAGCAAAGAAACGTCTCAAATGCAAAACAGCTTATTAAAGTAGCACATATGGCGTATGCTAGACCGCTGAGTGACAAAACAAACACACACAAAGAGAACTCACTCGCATCCTGACGAGCTTGCCGCGCTAACGTTGACACCACACTTTCAGCGGTTATTGAGCGCAGCTTCCATCACAGATGAGTCTCGGTCCGGACATTCAAGCACGAGCCATTTCCACATAATCGGCGTGCATTTCTCAAATATGCCTCAACAGAAACAGCCAGTGTCCCACCTACTCAGCCCAAAGACGCTATGTATGTAGCCTGTGGTACCACGTGACTTCACCTAACAAACCACGGTTGACGGTTAATGTAGTTTTTCAACATGTAGGGAGAAGGCAAACATCCTGAGTGCGACTGCGCAGCCGAAATAGAGAGTCCCGGATAAACAACCGTTACCCTTCAGATTAAAGAGGGCGGCTACAACCCCCAAATATTTGAGTTGAAAAACGAGTGAAATAAGACCGCTAACTGAGCAGAAATCGAAGCTTTTAAGGCGTTTAATGAATATGTATTATGCAGAACCAATGACTGTAGAACGCTGTGGTCATGTGACAGACGGAAGCCGCTCACACAATTCTTGGAGCTGTATCAAGGACACATCTAAAACCTGCAGAACATCGGCACTCGAGGCCTGGAGTTGCCCACCCCTGCTCTAGACCATCACTCTCATACACTTCTCTACCATTCCTGACTTCCTCATGCAGTCCCACACTTCCTCTCTTGGCACCCGTCATAGCCTTCCTCTAGAATCCACCAAGAGAGTGCATCACATCTGCAGTTCTTTTCCTCAGCATGACCCCGTACTGTTGATGTATACATGTTTGTCTGGAACAGTTCTCTCTTGCAGGGACCACCTGTGGTGGACGTTTCTGTCATTTCAATGTTTATCTATTATTTATTTACTTTAGTATGGATGGCAGTAGGGGAGGTCTTTAATAGTAGCCAAAGCTGTTAAATCATGTGAAAACACTATTAAAATGGAGATATTTATGCCCTTGTTCACATTTTTCAAAATTATTCAGTTGACCAGATTGCAGTCTTTGCCGACCGTTTCTGGCCCCACACCTTATGTTTTGAAACCCCTTCCATGGTCTGGCCATGGTTCAGGTGTAATAGTAAACAGTCTATTTTTTATACATTTTTTTATACAGCAGAAAACTTTGTTTTTTCACAGAAATGTGGGTGGATGTACCGGTAGTGCCTTGCTTCCCCTTACCCCCTTACTTTATTGTCGTTCTATGCAGTACAGCTTTGATTCTGCACTGTAAGCTGAAACTGTACATGTAATGGTTGAGGTGCAACTATATCCACACTGCACCTGTAAACAGCTCATATAGTAGAAAAATACAAAACTGGACACCACTCATCAATATATGAGGGGAGGGGGGTGGGATGAAAAGATAACATAACGAGGGGTTTCATAAAGCTATAGTACCTTTTGGTGAAGAGGATTTGAACAGAATGAAGGCTGGTAAAGGCAGCATGAAATGGCTTCAGAAAAGGAATTGCACAAGTTTTTTTCTCCTAAAACAAAGAGTTTAAAACAAAGTTCAGCAGGTCTACAAAGTCCAGTGTCTTACTGTTTTTGAAAGCTACATCTGTGTACATCAAGTGCACTTTGCACAGTCCCGCCAGACACAAAGCAGGAGGAGCATGTCCTGATGTCCTCATAGAGAAGAAGAAGGTAGTCCACCGCAGGCTCATGTAAATGTTGAAGGGTATCCAGATTGTTTAAGGCATGCTTTCACAATAATGCAGAGCCACAAGATTTCTGTTATCAGAAACTCATGCTGTGATTTGAAGCGGAGTGGCAAGATAAGACGAAAACACACAAAGAGTCACACAAACATTCAGTGCAGATGTTGTGCTTCAGATTTTCAGGGACATTAGGCATTACTATGCCTGGAGGATGTGGATTAAAGTTTTTGTCATCAATATATGACAAAACATGACAAATGTATGCAACTACGTGGAACTGTAGCACTGAAGTCTATTTTGCTGTTATGAATAAAATGAGAAAAGAGTTTTTATACGTGCAAAACAAAAGGTTTGGTGAACAAATATCTATACATACAACAGAAAATAGCAGACATTTGTGCAATGCTAAGATCATATTATGGTACAACAACATAAAAT
>NW_005187417.1:4020061-4031740 GCF_000239375.1 Pundamilia nyererei
CAACAGAAAGGAAAGAAATCCATTTCTAGAGCGGACTTCAGCTGGTGAATCACAGAAACAAGGACTAAGTTAGGTGGGTCAGTTAACATGGCTGGTCGTTTTAGTCTCCAGTTTTAAGAGCAGGCTCAAAAGAGATAAAGCCTGTACCGGTATCACCCACAAGGGGGCAGAGTACGGCTTTCGGTACTGCAGACCTCATAACCAGCTACAGGGAAAATGAGGCTCACGAGACAAACTTCCTCTGAATACAAAAGTGGTACGGCAAGAAAAATATCTTAAGGAGCCAATGAAAGGGAGACGTAATGAAATAAAAAATATAATAAATAATAACAAAGTTTGACTGCATTGCTTTGTGGAAGCGTTTTTGATTAAAAGGCCTTTTCCTCTTAAAATCTCATTTGTATTTAATTTTCCTCTGGTCTGTAGTGCTGTTTATCCATCACTATTGATTCGGTGTGAGATTCCCAGTTTCCGACATATCAGCTCTGCAGCCGTCTTGCTTACTCTTGGATTTAATGGAACTGAATGGCACGACACCTTTGGAGCTAAAAGACACACACACAAAAAGAAGAAGAAAAAAAACATGAAAGAAGGAAAATATCCATCCATCCATTTTCTGCCGCTTATCTGGGTTCAGGTTACAGAGGCAGAGGTCTACCCAGAGGCGCCCAGCCTCTCATTGGGTTCTTCATTGCATTCCCAACCAGCTGAGCAATGTAATCTCCCCAGCGTGTTCAGGTTCGCCATGGGGGCCTCTTCCCAGTAGGACATTGTGTAAAAAAAATTAAATAAAAAAATCCAGAACTACCTCAACTGGCTCTTTGTGATGTGAGCTCCACATCCTACTGCTATGGGAGAGCGCAGACACCTTTCAAATATCTGTTATCTCATTCTTTGGCTTACTACCCACAGCTCATGACCACAGGCAAGGGTGAGAATGTAGATTAACTGGTAAATCGACAGCTTAACTTTTATGCTCAGATCTCTCTTCTTCAAAGCACACTGGTACGGCCCGTACCACACCCATCCCTCTGTCAATCCCCCGCTCCTCTATTCCCTCACTTGTCGGTTCAAGACCCGGGACACTTAAACCCGTCCCTGACCCAGAGTGCACACTCCACCCTTTTCCAGCTGAGAACCATGCCCTCAGTCCTGCAAAGTGCCTCACTGCCTCAAGACACATCATCTACCAACAGCAGAGAGGTGATCCTGAGGTCACCAAACAAGAAACCCTCCACCACTTGGATGGATTTATAAATTAATAAAAGTTATGAACAGAATCTGTGAAGAAGGGCAGCCAAAACCCATCGAGAACGCATCGGAATTCCTGCCAACAGTGCAAACCACAGCCCATAACAGCCTGAAAGATAAGGAATAGCCACATCATGACCTGGTGACACAAAACAAATACCCCGATTTTGTCATGAGCAGTTTCGTTTAGGAACAATTTTATTTTCTATTATCTACATCTGCAAAAGAAAAGAAGCAGCTTAGCTGTTGTGGAGGCTTTTAATGATTACATCGTGAGCCTCTCGTCATTTGTCGTTGGATGCTTACTTCTGCAGAGGGATATGGTTGGCAAACGTTGACAGAAGAATGATGGCAATAGACAGTAGAATAAAAGGTTTAGGACTTTGTTTGAGAAACTGGCTCATGATTGCTGATGACCTTTTGAAACGTATTATTTTAAACATTCCATGTAGCTCCATAATAAGGATATTTGAAATCGGGCAACTCACATCAAGATGATTTCGATAAAAAACAAACAAACAGCACAACAGACCAGAGGAAAACTACTGAATGAACTGAATTTGAATTTGCTCCTTGAATTATTTTAATCAGTTACTCAGCCGAGTGGTTTCCCTAAGGACATACTTATCTTTATAACCATTCTGTGCATTTACAAACAGATTTTGATGTGAAAAGAAGCTGTTATCACAGGCATCACCTGTGACTGTGTATTCCTCTTTTTATATCCATGATGGAGGCAGCTCTGCCTGCACGACGACGAGGACAGCAGAGACATGTACAAAGAGCAGCGGACCACACTAACAAGCGCATGTTTGGACCCCCGGACCCCCCCGCCCCACCACAAAAAGGCCAGACTGAAAGCTTTTAGTTTCAAGGCATCACAGATGCAACAACATGTTGGAAATAAAAACACAACAGACGTGTCCAACGACTGATTATTCTAAATGCTGTATAACAATCTGAAATACTTTTTTTTCCTTTAGGCACAGTGATGTTCACCTGACATTATCTGCTGGGACATGAGGAAAAATTTAAATTCTTATATTCATTATAAGAAATTATCCCCTTTTTAAAAAAACAAACAAAACAAAACTCAATGCAGGACAAAGAATCAATCCTTGGGGAGTTTGAAGCATCCATCCTCTTTTCATCCACCTTGTCTCTGGATTCGTTTCGAGGCGAGTGCAAACAGGTGTAGGTGGGAGTGGTCACAATTCTTCATCCACCTGTTTCTTCTCTACTGTCTACTGTTGAAACTGGAGTTGGCACTACTGCAGCTTTCCTCATAACTAGGTGGGGGCTCTGGAACACACAGAGGCAAAGAAAAGTAAACGGGACTGGATAAGAGTTTAAGGTTATCTCGGAATTTAACTGTGACTTAATCTACTAGAGATTATAGGCCAGAAAATGCAAAACACATTGCTTAGTCATTTTGGGGAGTGGGGGGGCGCTATCATGGCTTCCATGAGTAGTAGTGAAGTCGAACTCTGGAGCTGAAAATGTGGAAGTGCAAGAAACTGCAGGCCCTTTAATGTCCACATTAAGGCTGGCTGCACATTTTAAATACCCAACTATACAGCATTACAACAGTTTCTTCCTAATCTGGAGTATTTTTATTGTTATTATCTGACAAATTATGTGGACTGCTGTGAATGGAGCCTGGCCGATACAGGACTTTATAAGACTGGTATGTACAGATATTTGGTGATTTAAAAAACAACAACCCAATATCAGCCAATATTTTTAAAACTTGAAGCATGATGATGATGCAACTCATAAATGCCTAATTAGCCATTACACCTTGCAGGTGATTGTCTGGGTGTGGTAGGTTTATTAAGTACTAACCATGAGGGTAGTCAGTAGTGCTGTACTCTGGAGGGAGAATGAGTGAACAGGAAGTGGGGGTTGGAGCAACATTTCCCTCAGTGAAGAAAGGTATGGTGGCTCCTGTGGACAAACAGAAGAGCGGAGCAGATGCATCGGGGGGATTGTGGCTAGGCGGCGCTGCCGCACCAGGTGCGTAGCTGAAGGCGCTGGGAGACATTGTGACTGCCTGGCCTGAGGGATCCTGCTGTGAGTGACTCTTTGTGGGAAGTTCCTCACTGGTAAAGCCTCCTGCACATATATCATCGCCTCGATCCTCCTCCGCTGGCGGAGCGCTGGGCATCACCCCTGCTGCACCCGCTGGACTGGTGGGTGTAGACCTCGTCGGAGACTGGTTTAAAGCGATGTTTCCGATATAGATAGGCAGAGTGACAGCTGCTTCAGGATATCTTAGTGACACCTGTAACACAAACAGAGATCCGTGAAGGGAGCAGCGGGATCAGTCCCTGTTAACTGTGCATTACTCACAGCTAATTTATTTTTTATATTCCCCCCACCCAAGTTGATCCTGTGTCTGTAGAATCTATTCTTTAAAAGTTACCACCCCTTTTGGGTACCCTTAGCAAAGACCCTTTGTTTGTGTAGAAAAGTGTCTGACACCAAGAATTAAAAGCACGTTTAATACGTGCAGCCACCATTTTAACAGCTTAGAAATGACACGAGCCGATTACTTTAATAAGTTCCTCTTAAAGCAGCAGCACTCAAGAACACCAAGAAACTGCAACCTGGAAAGTTTTGCAAATTGCTTCCCCTGGCAAATCGAACCGTTTTGCCAAACTTGCAATCATACTTCAATGTAGCACTGAAAATGGTAAAAAAATATCTTAAATGATGAGTGGGGAAGAAAAAAAATATCAGATGATCTGCTATTAGCTGCAATGGTCATTTGCAAAATATCACAATATCATCATAGAGGAATTTCTGAACTTCTTCCCACTTCAAAAATCTATTGTGACCTACTCATACTTTCACCTTGGACAATCACATGAATTTTTTTGATTCATTTGGATCCTACGATAATTTACTTCTTAAGGTCAACTGTCCATTAAAAGCTTCACTGCTCTATAAGACCTGCAGCTCCACTTTAGTTATTTCCTAATACTTAGATCCAAACTTAGATCCAAAAATCGCTCAGAAAATGAAAAGTTAGAATCTTTATTTGATATTTAAATATTTAGGGTCAAATTTATTTATTATTATTTATTTTAAATGACTTTTTACAGTTAACTTGTAGTACCTTCACAGCCCACCAGATGGCTGCCATCAACACTCTGTGGTCTGATTCAGAAACAATTAGGACGGCATAAAGGAAGTAGAAAAATGAAAAGCTGGAGCTGAAAAGCTTCAACTAACATATGTTAAACCTGCAAAACTGCTATCAACCTGGTATAACACACACACACACACATACACACACACCTGAATGAAATAGATGATGTCTATAAGGTTGCAGCCTGTCAGTTGTGACTGAGGGAGTGGAGGAACGATGATCTGTTCCTTCCACTCTGCATGTTTTCCTGCCTTCACTTTCGCTCCCTCCACCTCTGCAATGGTCCGTAGGTCTACCACAGGCTTGTTAGTCTTGTAGGCCACTCTCTGGTGTGACAAAGTCAAACAATTAGAAGCATGAAAAGATGTAATGGCAAATTCAAACCGCCTCACACACCACTAATGTGAAAGCTCGCAGGATAACTTACTGTTCTAGAAATGATCAAGATAACTGTTTTTATCTGAGGTAAAACGAATTTTATGTGTGTCCACATGAAAAGATTTGTTACTTGAGTGGAAATTCTGGTTTATTCTATTATTATAGAAGGTCTAAGAGTTCTCAGTCCTTCTTAAAGATGATTTACACGAACCAAGGAGGAGTTAAGAAATACTGATATAACTGTCTACATTTAATAACATACCTGTACGAGACTGGCCAGTACACACCCCGTGTCCTTGCCAGATTTGTTGTGGATCTCGGTGAATAACTTGATGACCTGACCGGGGATGTAACCCTTCATGTCACTGCAAACTTTCAGCATCACAGTCCCCGACTTCACCAGGAGGTAGTTGAACTTCTTGGTGGCCACAGCAGAACTGTGATACTGAAGAGGCAGAGTTGTTGAATAAACGTCTGTCTGTCTGTACGTTGGCAGTAATTAAAAAGTTTGGCTAGCAGAAGCTGTGCAGACTCTTTATTGCAGGATAAACAGGAAACTGACAGTCATCAGGAGAAGAGACTTGATTATGAGTAGGAGGGAGAGAACCCTTTCCTGCTCTGCAACGAAATCAAATAAGCTTCGACAAAGATAAAAGTTTATTAAATAAAGAAATGCATTACAGCATTCTTTTCAATCCAGTCCTAAATGCACTGGGCAAGAATCAAAGAGAATAAAGGTGAGATCAAAGTGAAGGAAAACAAATGTGAATCAAGCACTTACAGCAATGTCTGGAACCTCATTGAGGTTAAGCATGTTGAGTAGGTAGAAGGGCTTCTGGATTTTGTAGTCCTTGGAGAAGCGTGGCGTGTCAATAGTCACCTTCACTCGGTAAACTATTTTCCCAAAGGGTCCCTCAAAGGAAGTTGGGACAGTAGCTAAGCAGGAGATTGTGGGGAAAGAAAACACAAACATGAGTGACACTGGGAATTTCAATCCAACCCACATCAATTTCTCAATAAAGCTGTAACTTACATCAAATTCAGAGGGTCATACCTTCACCATACAAGAAAGCTAACAAGCTCAGTAAGACAGAATTTCCCCCCCAAAAAGCAAAAACTGTCTCCATAGGTGACGACTAAGTGGATCACAGGTAAACTATGTGATTAAAAGTCTAACATTTTCAAGTTCTCACACAACCAATGAGTTGTTATATTGCGGCCTGTAAACTATGGCGGGCAGAAACAGCCAATAAATAACATCACATTAAATGTATGAATTTATTTCTACATCTATTTCTGCATTTTCTACATTTTGCTTTTGCATTTCCACAAACTTGTTTGTTTCCTGTTTACAAAGTGTACTTAAGGAGTCAGCATTTCACCTTTGGGTGACTGACACAAATCAAAGGAAATGGCTGCCTCTGGTTAGGAAAAACAAAGAAGTAAATTAGACTGAAAACAATGCTGTTAGTCAGAACTATTGCAATAAAGCAAAAGTACTGGAACAGTAATAGAAAGTACAAGAAATATTTTTTAAAAAGTCATACAAATGTATATATTTCAATGACTAATTTGTGCGAGGGATTCAACGAACGACTCGATAATTTTTTTCCTTTTTAGCATTTTCTATTAAGGATTAGCAAAAACTTTCTTTTAAATTGAAAAAAAGGAAAAAAAGAAGTTTAAGTTCAATACATTTAATTGTAAATTTAAGTTAAAAAAATTTTTAAAAGAAGGACAAAAAGGAAAATTAAATATAGAAATTCTAGAAAATGTCGTATTAATGTGGCTACACTTTATTTTTTGTAGATATTTTCCCCTAGGCAGAGACTGAGCTGAAATCTGTATGCATTCCCTTGGAGATGTCATTAAACTAAGCTTTCAGATGGATTCCTGCAGGTGTCCTTAGTGAAAAAAGGACAGGCCATGTGTCTCAGGAAAAGGACAGTGAAAAAGTGGAAACTGTGAGGGTAAACATAGGAGCGTAGGAAATTCAAGAAGAGGAAAAATAACAATTCTGGGGAGACAGCAGTGAGATAGACAGAAGGGGAGAGATGTTCAGATCCAGTGAAGAGGAAAAAACACCCAAACAACAGGTTCAAAACCTGTTCATGGAGTAATCTGTGTATAAATTTCCAAGCAGAACGCACAGCAAAAGAGTTTAATGTGGTGTCAAAATAATGGCAGAGCCCCCTGGCGCAGTCTCTGTTCTAATGTGTTCCTTGATCCTCATTCAGATGTTAATGCCAGCTGCTCCAGGGACTATCTGCTGCTGCTGCTGCTGTCAATAAGAATTAAGCAGGAGAGGCAGATTGTTGTTGTTTGGTTGCAGACAGCTTGGCAACTAAAATGGAGCCATCACTGGCTGACATCAGGCCGAATTTCCCTGGGGAGTGGGCTGCTCGTGGTTACTGAA
This sequence comes from Pundamilia nyererei, assembly GCF_000239375.1. Classification (NCBI taxonomy): domain Eukaryota; kingdom Metazoa; phylum Chordata; class Actinopteri; order Cichliformes; family Cichlidae; genus Pundamilia; species Pundamilia nyererei. The sequence goes on from NW_005187417.1 coordinate 4,027,261, forward strand.
AGTGGCTAAGGGTTGTAGAGCCTGTCTTGCTCCTTTGAGTGCAGACAAAATCCATAGACTGGAAACATAAGAGCCTAGAAATAACTTGGCGATGTCAAAGCCCTCCTTATGCAATGTCCGTTCATCTTTTGACCTTAAAGTGGACCCATTATAACTCTTTTTTTTGCTTGGACTCTACTTGAGTAGCTCTGTGTTACTCACAGTTCAAAATAATCCTTATTTAACCTACACTGAGCCTTCGTTCAGCTCCTTAGCTGATTTAACCCTCTCAGGCTCAAATTAAACTTTTTGTTGCTAATGCACAACCAAGTCCTGCAGTGGTACTTCTGAGTAAAAAAAAACTCATAAAATATGTATGTGGGGTAATCAGGTTGTTAGTTTTTAACTGTTGCAAATCGGCAACGCCTGCCTCGAGAGGGTTAAACAAGTCATTTGAGCTTTTCAGCCTTTTAAGCCAACTTTCTTCTAATTGGATGTCCCTCTAAAACAGGTTTGAATAGCTTTAAGATCCCATCTCTTTTATGATTTTCAGAGCCAAGAGTAGAAGAAAAACTGTGTGAAACAGAGCATTTTGTATAAGCTGGAGACTCCATTTGCCCTTAAGAGTGTGTAGTGCCAAAAATTTGCAAAAATAAGCCTCCTCACCAACTGTCATGTATGTATTTTGATTATTGGTGACACTGTTTTTGCGGAAGATTCATTTTTATTATGATGTCTTTTGTACGGTGGTACTTTTGTGACTATTAGAGAAACTTTGAAAAGAATAACAAAGAAAACTTGCTAAGATATTATGATAAATGCTCAATTTTTAAACCACATGTTACAATTCAGGTAGACTCTTTTTTACCATAAAAACTCTTAAGGATCACACTGTTCATTTGAGGGTTTGTTAGCCTCTCTGAGGTACCAGCAGGGGGCAGCAGGAGCCTCTTTATCCTTCAGTTAGCCACCTCTCTGCCTGATATTTAACATGCCCTTCACTGATGTTCTCAAGACTGGTGGGCTGAAAGGAGGGGAGGACAAAGCACGGAGGCATGAAGCCCAATTAAACAGTGACTGCACAAAAGGAGAGGGAACTAAAAATAACCCCCGGCTACCCCCCTTCGTGTGTCAGCCTGTGCCTCAGAGAGGGTGTAAGATACCAGACAGATTGCACAATGTGTGGCCTTACAGGTGCCAAGAATGTTCAGCTGATCTTTAGGGTTATTTACACACTGCAATTTTGTTATCTATCATGAGCAAAAAAAAAAAAACTTTTAGTAGCAATAAAAGTATCAGGAAATAGCGTACCACTCCTAAATCTTTAAACACTGATTACGTAATGTTTTTCCATTCGCCTACACACAAACTGGACCTTAACTGCTTTGTCGACAGGGGTTATCACACCTGCATCAGCATGCACCCTTCGCTGAACTGACCTAGATGGGTGATAAAACAAATCTAAGAAAACTTGTTACGGGAACTGAGGCGGTGCTGGGCACACAGAAGAATGACGTTTCACTCACCTGGAATAACAAACTGGAACGGGAAACTGTGTTCGCCCACTCCAAGGACACCTGTAAAAAAAAGGTTTATATTTATAATGACGCTTTTCTCAAAACACAGATTTTAATAGATCCATTAAGAAGGAGAGAGGCACATACTAATAAATATACATATGCTAAAATCATTATAGTAAAATTAGTAGACAGAAAAAACTGCAAATTAAAGTGAATGTGCTGTAAAATCTCATAATTTATGTCCATATTCTTTCATTAACTTTTAATTTAAGGACACGGCGTGCCGGCTGGGCTCACCTGCTTTCCCAGCAGGATGAGGTTTCTGAGACAAAACAGGCTTTAGCTGAGACGATTACAATTATCTTTTCTAGTGACTTAGACTATTAATGGTTAATAATAAGAAGTGATAAACTGCTGGGTGACACAAGTGGCAAGGTTCGAGGTTCTCTCAGCAATCATTTAAAGGCTTGGCGAGGCGGCAGCAATCAAAGCCAAGCCTTTTCCTTCCATCCCATCACATCTGCAGGCCAGCATCAGTGTGACAAGTATGACCGTTTGGATTGAAGCTAAGATAAGAATGATCCGTGTTTTTTTTTTATTTTTTATAGCTAGCAAATTCCTAAAACAAAAGCCACAGCCCTGAGCTTTATCCTCACGAACTTTTATCTCTGGTTTAAATAAATACAATAAATAAATGTTATTCAAACTCAATCATATAAAGGGTCAGTTTTCCAGAAATGGTTTAAGCCTAGTCCAAGACCATAAACTTTTTTTTCCCCCTCAGTGAAGTTCAACTCTCACCTGAAACCTGCTGGGAGAGGTACACATTTGGTAAACTGGTGCTTACAGCCAGATGGCGCAAGTGAGAGTGGCTGAAGATGAACTACAGCGCATGTTTACTGTAATGAAGGAAAATGTAATCGACTGTGGAACAGCGGGATTCACTGATGCCTTTTTTTATTTGTTTTTGGACAACAATGGAGCTCCGTGGCGCAAAGGAAATGCAGATAAAAGCTCCTAGCCTGCACAGGAAAGCTCATTAGAATGATTACTTCTTTGTTGATTTTGGCCTTGACATGGGGTTTGTTGACAGTATGGAAAAGAAAGAGAATATCCAGTCTCATCTGTTAGCTACTGGTATAATCAGAATCCCACGCAAAGAAAGACTTATATTAAAAGGCAGACAATATTAATTATTTTTCCCATCTCTACTTTTCTCACATTTTTCATGTTTAAATAAGCAAATGAGGCATGAGATTTAAATAAATTTGCATGATTTTCTACAGCAGAAATCAGAACGACACATAAATCCACATAAAGTTCAAAACTGTTGCTTCGCTCTGTCTAGTTGTCTAGGCAACGCTCCAATGTATTTACCACCAGGCACTGTGTCAATCAGCAGTATCTTGTGGTCTCACTGGTAGCTGTTCAAACAGTTGCCTGAAAGTTGAGGGAAAGTTGATCTCAGGTCTCAGAAAGCTGTTCATCCAAGTCTTCTTCAGTCGCCAGTTCAGGCCTGTATGCACTGTGTATTCTGACACCTGTCATCAGAGCCAAATTTGAGCTACAATAGCTCGTCTGTGCATCACTGAGCCTGGGCCGCCCATCAGCCTGTTGCTGGTTCACCACTGCTGCTTCCTTGAACCAGTTTTGATAGATACTGACCAGTGCACCGCAGGAACACCCCACAAAAGCTGCAGTTGAGGGGATGCTCTGACCCAGTCGTCTCCAATTTGGCCTTTTGTCAAACTCTCTAAAATCCTTACAATTTTCCATTTTTCCTGCTTTTAGGACAGAATATCTCCTTTGCTCCATTATATATCCTACCCACTAACCAGCGACATAATGAAGAGATAATCAGTGCTATTAACTTTACCTGTCAGTGGTGAAAACATTGTGCCTGATCGGCGTCACTATAATACATTTTACAGAAGAGAACACACAGAAGAGAGACGCCTCTGGGGTTGTTGTTTTTTTTGTCGTTTGCACAAAAAAAATAAAAAAATAAAAAAATAAAAATCAGAGTTTGACAATTTTGAATAACCTAAAAACCAAAGCGTAGTAAAACTCAATGAACTCAATCAATTCTGATTGAGTTCAAACTTATTTTTCACATGGGCCATCATCACATGCACCATTTACTTTACAAGCTCAGTTAAAACTAATAACTAGATCATAAGGAAACAAAAATCGCCTTTATGTCCCCATCACACTGAGAGCACCTTGAGTCAACCAGCTTATTAATTCTGTAGATGAGCTGGCAGCCCAATTAAATGACTACAGATAGCAACATGTCCCACCTCATTAGGGACGGGCACAACATTTTCCCCTTCAGTCTACGTTTCCTGAGGGAAGTGCTCAGACTGTGTGTGTGTATGCGTGTGTGTGCTTATCACTCAGTCCTGTTTACTGCTAATAGAAACAGTCAGTCTTAACACTGCAGTGCACACACTGCATGCAAACTGGGCCAGGACCACACGAGTGAAAGAATAAAAGACTCTTTAAAAGTCACAAATGAGGAACAACATCAATGATTATCATTATTTAACCTTCTAATAATAATAACAAACATTCATTCTGCTATTAAAACCTAGCAGGACCTATTATCATAAAGAGATTATAAAGTGAGGCTCCAAATGGGCCAATCAACTTGCCTCAATATAGGTTTTTACTGGCCCCAGATCAGTGATAATCCTGAACCCTGTGTTTATTCTAGTTTACTGTATTTTTGTTCAATACCAGTTTTTGTTTTAATCAACTTCATTATTTGCTCTTTTTGGTTAAATAAAGGTTGGATAAATGAAAATAAATATATTTGTTCATCGATATTTTGATCAAGTCCCATGTTGTGCGAGATACTAGGATGACTACACAGACCTGAACTGTGACTATTTCATGTGGTTCACACAGTCTGTGTAGTCAAGGACACAATAAAAGAAAAAAAAAGATAATATTTTGCTTTTAGTGTCGCCTAAGAGCCA
>NW_005187417.1:4032615-4034050 GCF_000239375.1 Pundamilia nyererei
GAGAGAGAGAGATGATCTTCTGTCACCCTTCCTCTCTCACTCTCCCTCCGTTGCTCGACCCTTGGGGGCGAACCAGACCCTTTATGGAAGAGAGCGAGATATGGGAAAATGGCAGAGATAAAGAGGAACTCCGAGAGAGGGTGTGCCATGAATTATTTATGACCTTCTCCTTCTGGTGCCTTACGTTTCACAGTAAGGCTTTAAGTTTAACTATTGCTTCAAAGAACTTCCTGCTTTCAACGTCTCTTTCTGTTATTAAGAGGAAGAAAAAAAAACTAAACAAAAAAACCTCAAACCTGCCCTTCATTAAACGAAAACTCACAGATTCATGTCCCAGTTATTGAGATTAGCACTGAATCAGCACCTGGGTTTTGGTGTCAGTTTCAACAATAAGTAAATAAACAATTTCATTTCATTTAATAAAACTCTTAAATATAGCAGAAAAAAACTTTATACAACTAAAAGCTGTAAATAGAAGAAGTAATAATGATCTACGGAAGAATGTTTGCATGCAAGACCACTACATTAAAACATTTTTAACCTCGCAGCTCTCTGTTAAGGAGTCAGAGTAATATCTGACTGTGCCAGTGTGAGAACTGATGGTCTTCATCTCACAGCAATTTCTTTAACTGGAGGACCACGCTGGTACAGATAGCCCAGGGTCACACACTGGATAAATTAAATAAAATGTGAAACACTAAACTCCAGGAATTTGGGCGACATAACAAAATAACTTTTACTATCACATATTTGCCAGAAGGCCTGAGTCTTCACTTCAAAGAACAAGAACCTTCTGTTAGAAAATATTTAATAATTTGAAAGGAATTTATTTGGTCGGTGCGTAGTTATAGTGAAAACGCTTTCTGATAATACACTTCAAACCGTATTGACTTTCCTCATGTACTCATAAGCACCACTGCATGAAATGCAAAGAACTCAGAGACAAATCTTGTTTATACAATAATAATAAATTCAGAGGTTCAAGGCAATAAAATTAGATATTCTTTTTTTTAAATCAAGTTAAACAATAATACAGACTCATTACAGCTGTTCCTCTTCAGCTGTACCTCTAAATCTCATCCCACATTTATCAGGAAGGCAGAAAACACTTTCTCACAGTGCTGTATGTATATATTTTTCTTTCTTACAACATCAAAGCTGCTATGTTAATGGGTGAAGTGGGTGTGCTCATGTTTGTGTCTGCACAAACTTCGGTCTGCTTGAAGATAATCAAACTTTCTGCCTCTCATTATTTGTGTCTATAAAGTTAATAAAACGTATATCTTGTCACTTTAATTAGAAGTGGGGGCGATCGTGGCTCAGGAGTTGACAGTTCGTCTTGTAATCGGAAGGTTGCAGGTTCGAGCCCCGGCTCCGACAGTCTCGGTCGTTGTGTCCTTGGGCAAGACACTTCACCCGTTGCTTACTGGTGGTG
>NW_005187417.1:4035194-4040055 GCF_000239375.1 Pundamilia nyererei
TCAATTTGTTTTGACATGTTTCAATTTATTTTAGTGTTTTAGTTATTTATTTTATCTTATCTCATTTTAATTTTCTTTACTTATGCTTTTAGCATGTACAGCACTTTGTGAACTCTGGTTTTATGTTAAAGTGCTTTATAAATAAAGGTGGTATGGTATGGTATAAAGCCATGGACATGGCCAGCAGCACTCAGTTTCAAACTCGGTTCATTTGGTTCTAATGCCTCTTTTCCACTAGCACCTAGCGGCTTGACTCAACTCTGTTAGTTAGTCTTCCATTACAATTGAGTGCCACCTCAATATGAACGGGGTCGTTACAGCAAGGCAGTCCGAAAGTCCTGTGACATCACTTGTATGTGACACAAACACAACACAACAATGGTCTAGCAAGTCTGGCCATGTTCCTCTGATCTTTGCCTTTTTTTTTTTTTTAACCTATATAGTGAAATAAAATTAAAAAAAACAATCCAAGAAATACTGAAAATACAACTCTTCAATCTGAAATGTTGAAAAAGTATGAAGTAGCATAGCAAGCACCTGAATACTATATTTAAGTAAAGTACTTGACTAAATCTACTCTCCAGCATTGTGTAGCTGAAGTTTCTATCATGCGCTGAAGAACGCAGCCCTGAGAGTTAAACATTGAACTGTTTGCTGTTTTAACCAGCATGGACTGCATGCTCTAATGCCTGCCATTGTGTCCCACAGTGTGATTTGCATTTACAACAGATTTCATGCATGCGTGGCACATTTCACCTTCTGTTAATGGGCTGCAACACATACAAAAGATGGAAGATCGTACTCGCAAAAGAAGGTCTTGTAAGCTCTTATTTCCGTAGGCAGGAAGAACAGCACAGTGCAGCACAGCATGTTGGTACAGAGACACTCAGGGGAGAAAAATACTCTAACCTGCTCTCTGTGGGGGCTCTCCAACAGTCTCATCAGTGCTTCTTGACTCTGATTGGCTATGTCTCACCTCAGAGAGGAGACAGGCTTCAGGGGACTGTTACTCTGAGTAACTCTTCATTAGGCTGCAAAAACTAGGGTTGTGCCCGAGGCACACCAAAGACAAGGCAAAAATTTCAAAGCCATCTGTATGCATATCTGCAGAAAATAACTTTTACGTTGTCTGGAATGATCTCAAAGACAATTTTGATTGTATTCTCAGTAGAAAGCACTTTTGACACCTATAATTTTTTGCTGAGCAGGACTAGCTTACACTTTCACACAAACATACATTCTTGCTACCCAAGGATCTGATGCTGAGATTACAGACGACAGTGTCTCATTTTCGCTCTCTGATGTGAAGATGAACAATAAAAGGAAAATGACAGAGAATGACTTTGATCTACTAAAAATGACCCAGTGGTTGTGCCACACTAAATGAACATATAATCGCTTGAACATAAAAATGTGTAATCACGTTGTGCACAGGTGCATGCATGTCAGCCTACAGGGGAAAAAGATGATTTCTAAACAATGTGATCAACTGTTTAAAATGGCTTTAAATATGTGAGCAATATTTATACAATCTACAAGCTCAACCACTGGACTGGGTGCAGTTTTGACTGTTTTCCCACTCTTAAACTAGTCGATCGGTCAAATTCTTTTCCCCTGTTAGAGGAAAGCAAAAACCTCTGAAGGCCACTGTAACATTAGCTCTATTCCAGCAGATTTTCATTAAACTGAATGGGGTAAAAAGCCAGTCGCTGGGAGTCAAGTCTTACAGTTGTGCCATGACAAGGAGGTTCTGATATTTGTTGGGATATAGGTTGGGAGATAAATCTGTCATCAGCAAAGAAAGATGCAAAGTTCACATACTCTAATGATCATATCAGTGTTTTTTTTTGACTTGCAGTATATTCTTTTTTTAAATGATGATTTATTTTGGGGCTTTTTTGCCTTTATTTGACAGTTTTGCATTGAAAAGCAGACAGAAAAGGGTAGAATGAGTAGGGGAGGACACACAGCAAAGGGCTGAAGGTCAGCCTCAAACCTGGGTCACTGCATTTCAACAATAAGGTACATGGGAACCTGCTGAACCAGTGAGCCACACCTGCAGTATGTCCACTGCTTTCAAGATACAGGTTTGGTCTTACTGTCGTGCAGATCTAAGCAGCATATCCTTAAGTTTTTCATAGAGTGCACATACAAATAATGAACAACAGCTGCCTAGAAAAAAAGCAAGTGTATGCCAGTGGTTTTTAACCTCTCTAGAAGTGTGATAACCTATCAGAGTGTGAAAATATTGATTTACCTTTCTCGGCAACAGACAGCGTGCTGTTTAAGTACTGTTCCTCCACATTATATGCTGTGCTGTTTGCTGTGTTGGAGACCCCACAGGAGCCATGACAGTTGACCTTGATGGCTGCAGAGAGAGGACAGAAAAGAAGAGTCAATCTTCTGTCTTAAACAAATAGTTTATGATCAATAACAAAGTGTAAAAAAACAAAACAAAGAACCCCACCATTGCTTTGCTACTGAAATCTCCCATTAAATTTAATTCAGGATTCTTTAAGTTGCATGTCTTTGTTGTCTAGTGCTTGTGGATAGATGGTGATCAACACTAAAAAGCTTGCCAAAGATATGACACTAACTTGCACAATCCAAAAATTAAATTAGCTAGTTTGAACCATTATTCAAACAAATTAACGTTTGTCTATGTGGTTCTGAATTAAAATTTTCTGTTTTGAGGTTTGTTGTCTATACGTAGCTTCCATTAACCACACAAGGTGAATGTCAGCGAGTCTTGCAGCAGTCGCTGTCTGTGAAAGTGCTGAACCTCGGCCTTGACTCATTTCATTGTATTTCTTTGGGGCTTTTTGTGTACTGACTTTTTTCGCCTCTCTTTGTGTTTTAAAATCCCAACTAGGGAAAATAAATAAATGCATACACTTCTTTTTATTTATTTAATCTACTAAAATGGATAAAGTAAAATTGTCTCCATGACTTTTTAGTTGACAGAAATCTAAACTGTCATCAGAAAGCAGCCAGTGTTTATACAAGACAGGATTTTGGCAATCGTTTTCCTCTTCTGCTATCCATATGGACTGCTCACCTGCAGGGAGCCAAAGCCCAGTCAAACGTGCCTACAAACAGAGACCATAAAGCTTCCAGTACAAATAAATCTCGTCCCTGTCCTTTAGATTTTGCATTCTGCACAAATATCCATTAATAGAGAAGAAATATAACCATAAAACTATTTTTTAAAAAGTGTCCCGTTCAGCATCCATCTGTGCTTCTTGCACTGTATGTTTCGATCTTTGGTGGGTTTGTTTTATGCCTGTCCCGGACCATTTTTCAGCCAAGCAGTGTTTAACCTATGTATAATCTCATTCATGACAGCTATATGCTGTTTTTTTTTTTGGAAGACTGCATGTAAGCACCAGTGCATGGATTTTGAAAATCCCTGTCTTTAGACTCTGTGCAGGGAAACACCTATGTAAACAGACACAACTGCTGTACCATATATAATATGCTGGATAAGCAGTTATGAAAGTAGATGGATGGATGGATGTTCTTGGAAAAAGTCCTCTTATCTTACTGCAGTGAATTCAGGCAACACTGTATAAAAAATACAGACCAGCACTGATTAGCATAAGAATGACTCACAAAGAGGGGACACTCTACTAAATCACTGAGGGCCTGTCCTGTTGGTTGTGTGCATTCTGCAGCAGTGATAAATAATCTGTCAGAACAGGCTGTGAAAAGAGTCTGAGTAAACAGATGGCGACCAGAAACCTTATTAGGGAACTGTTGTGAAACTGAAGAGGGTTTTGTATATAAAATGATGGTCGCATCAAGTGTGACTAGTTTGGATTATAGCACTGCTTCTGCTTTAGCAGGCAAATCCACAACTGGGTGTTTGTTGTGATGCAATAGGCTAGATAAATCACAATGTTACAGCACAATGACTGAATGTACCTGGACGAAAAGCAGTTCAACTAAACATCAGCCCACAGGATGTTGTAACTGAAAGAAGGTTCCGCTCGCTCAGCGCACAGGAAACCGTGTTATCTTTTCACACTCAATCCTGTATCATTTCTACTCTGCAAAAAAGTTCACACTGATGTGACTGACGTCAGCAACAATCAACTGTCAAGAGAGACAAAAACTGTTTAAGTGATTCTCAGGAACAAGCTGGCCTCAGACTCCAACTCATACACTTAAAAAAAAAGTGAAATTGGGTAGTTATTACATTTACAAGAGTTTCTATGGTGAACATAATAAGTTGTGTATGAGCTGCATGAAATTCAACAACTTCACGCTTGTTAAATTTATTTTTGTTGAGATGACGTCACCTAATCAAGCAAGAGTGGTTAGTTGCCTGGACAAGATCACGCGAGATTTCAAACCCCAGGAAAATCACTGGGGCTATAAGAAGCAGAAAAGCATACACACACCACGTGTATGCTATTACTATTTATTGTGCTTTGTGACAGCTCAGTGGTGCGGTGGACAGCACTGTTGCCTCACAGCAAGAAGGTCCCGAGTCCTTTCTTTTTGTGTGGAGTTTGCATGAGGAAATGAAAATCCTCTAAAAACATTCACAAACACACACTCAGAAACACTACCACTGCGACAGAAGTTAGAGGATTACACAGAAGGATGGTGCATCTGCATCGCCTTTTCATAAAGCAGATAGAAGGGCTAATGTCTCATGATGACACCCAGCTTTCTTTGCTTTACATTTTTGTCAGAGAGCCACAGCCACTGATCGCAAGGTCGGTGGTCCAATCCCTGGCTCATCCAACCTGCATACTGAAGAATCTTGATGCAAAATAGTTTCCATTGGAGTGGGAATTTTAGGTTACAAAGTGCTCAGGCATATAAAATAACATATGAGTGAATGAGGCTTATA
>NW_005187417.1:4042953-4049070 GCF_000239375.1 Pundamilia nyererei
AATCGTGATTCTCATTTTATGCAAAATCGTGCAGCCCTAACGATTACCCTTATCAACCACCTCCTTCCTTCCTCGTTTATCGTTGGTGCTGATTGGGCGCTCAGCCACTCCTGCATGCATATAATAAATGGTAAAATTGGCCTGCATTTGTAAAGGCACAGAAAGAAGAGGGGTTTATTGGTCCCCCTCTTTCATCAATGGCAGCCTTTCCCCTTAGTTGTCTTTTGCATTTTTATCTTATTTGTAGTGTTTGCAGTAATCCTTTTCAGATTAACTGCAGCAACACTGTGGTAACTCATATGCTAAGTTCCTCTGAATTGTGGATTTCAGGGGCTGTGAAACATTCTTATGTAATACCTGGAAGAAATGTTATTCTCTGTGAATAATCCATCGTAGTATTAAGGTAGGTTAAATGCCGACTAGAAGCTGGTGGTTAGGGGCAGCACCTGGGAAGCCAAATCCAGCTCTAAGCCCCTGCCTTGGTCAAGGGCACCGTGATCGGAGAATAACCTGTTTCTGATGGCGGGAGCTCGCAGAAGAAACTAAACAAGCCGGAGCACCTACAGACCATGCAAACTCCACCAAACCTGGTATGGGTGAAACTCAGGGCACCTTTGCTTTGAGGAAACAAACACAAGCGACAAACCACCATACTAGCTATGTATGTGTTAATGTTCATAAAATCAAGCAGGTTAAACTGCCACCATGACGTCACCTATTGATTTTGGTGTCCTAATTATGGAGCTTCAACTTAGTACCAAGTTAGCAGTGGGAGCCATAGAGTATAGAGGTACAATATAAAGACATATCAGCTAATTAGTGTCAAGTAGGACTTACAGTAGCACTCAGACAGCGCAACTCCCACTAAAGGGCAAGGATTACACTAAAACTTTGATGTTTTATGATGTTTTTCTTACAATATGATGATGTCAGCCTGTTATGAGGGATATACTGAAAAATATATTACTCGATATGAGTGGTTAAAATTTCAACATCAACTTTAATCTTGGGCGTCGTTTTCTTTGTGAGTATTTATTACACGGCGTGCTGCAGGGAAAAGCCTGTTCTAACGTTTGAGTCTACGGTTTATTTTTTAGCACGCGGCGGCTCTTTCTTGTTTCTCATCTGTAAATAATCTGCATACTCTTTCACGTGATTCAGTTTATTTTGAAAAGTCTCAACAGGATCTTGAGCTTTATTGTGAAAGGTTTATGTGGAAAATAAACAAGCGGACACGTGATGGTTTTACCGTCTTTGTTGCTAATGACAACGCATAAAAACAGGCACTTGTCCGTCAGTAGTGTGGTTACATTAAATATAAGAGAAAGAGAGAACTTTAAGAAATTAATATAGCCACTACAGTGACCATCAAAACGATGAAAACATATTGCCATAAACAGCTTATTTTGCGACACCACGAAACAAACGGTAGCGTAAAATGAAACGATAGACGTTTTTATATCGTCATCCGATATATATCGTTATATCGAAAAGCCCTATGTGAAGTGAAAAAATTGTGGGTAATATAAATTTTCTTTGATTTTCACATTTGGTGGGAATCAGCCCAAGCTGTTATTAGTGTCTACGATCACACAACATAATATATTGAAAACTGTGGACACTAGATTGCTAACGAACCCGAAGCACAAAACTCTCAGATGTTCTCTGAAGAAGTCCAGTTCAGTGCCTCCAATTTAAAGATGTGGGGCCTAGCAGACACTGATTGGCTGCCTGTCTCCGGGCACCTTCCAATAAATGCAGCAATGTCTGAAGTCATTTTCCTTTTAAACATCCAGATGGATATACTTCAGGAGCCAGCCTCGAATGGACATTATGGTTTTTGGCACTTCCGAGTTCCAAGTTTAATTTTTTAAAGAGCATTTGATGACATTTTATTGGCAAAATGAGAAGATAAATCCAGCTGCAAAGACACCTCAAAAAGGACAATGTGTTCAATCGCAATATATCAACAGTGTGACTTTCTTTTATTCTTTTGACAGGCTGTCAAAGATGGGAACTTTTGCTATCATTTCCAAAGGACAATATGGCAAGCACATGTGAAACACTCCAGATGTAAGGATATTATTACATGACTATACCGTCGGTATTCTGTAGGCTTCTTCACAAACTTGAGAGGTTTAAACACTGAAATCCTGAGACTTACAAATTTTTAGTCTGGTTCTGCAAAGCTGACAATCACTTTAGATATGTCACTACAGGAACCTGCAGTTCTTCACCAGCCTGTAGGCCTGAGGGAAACTGACACTCAATAGTAAGAGGGAAGCATGCTCTGACTCAGCAGCTGTCTGATCCTGATGCCAGCACGGGAGTCTCTCCGGGGCTTCTTCATGGCTCAATGAAGGTGTCCGTAGGCAGAGATGATCTTGGTGTTACTACTCATTAGACTGCACGAAATAAGACTGTGTAGGCAGACAGATCCAGTAAATAAGCTCTAAGCGACAGCATTTCTGGATCCACCATGACCTACATCAGATAACAGCCTGATAGAAGAAAACATCAAACAGTGTGCAGGTGAGTCATGAGGCTGTGAGAGGAAAGGTGTGGCACTGTAAAGAGTGAGTGGTTGAGTTGAGGAAGGTGACCAGAACAAATGCTGTTTTATGCATTTGTGCATTTAGTAGCAGACCCAAACGTTTTTAGCATCTAAACTCGACACATTTGTTGCCAAACCTAAACTAGAAAGCAAAAAAAACAACAAAGAAAAACAATAAATAAACCAGATATGAAAGCTCTCAAAGGGATGCAAACCTGGATTTCTTAGTCATTATCCCAGGAAATTGTCCCACCACCACCCCTAGCCTCCCAATGTGTGTGCCAGAGCTCAGGGCAGGTTTCTACCTGTCCATGTCAGGCACAGCAGAAGCATTACGTCAATAACTGAAAGGCATACTTCTGGAAACAAAGTTTTATCTGTTATCAGAAGCACACAGGCTTCTGAAGATTAATTTACTCATGTACAAATTATATTCCATATTTCTTGATCAACTTTGACATGTCCTCCTACAGGGTACTGCAGCAACTTTATTGCAAGATGAGCGCATTCTAGCAGATTTCAACATAACCAGTCAGGCAAGGTGTTTGTCCCCAAGCAGGTCACTTGTCAAACAAACCATCGCTCGCAAATATTTTATTCTTGTTCTCAGTAGCCTATTTTGGTTTTAGTCGTGGAAAATGCAGCAAGAAGACAATACTGGTTGTGCAGGTCTGAAAAGTTCAGGGCTTTCATTTACAAGTATTACAAGATACAACCCAAGCAGCCTCTTTTTTTCTCTCAACAAGAAGGTTGATAATGTGATATCAGTGAAGAAAAGCAATATTTGGATAGCTGCTACCATCCAAATCTCTGATTTAGAGGCTGATTCAGGGACCTGATGATTGACATTAATTTCAGCTTGTAGCTTCAGAGTTATTTCAAGCTGTCCTCTGCTTCTACGATTTGTATGCCTCTGAGACACATTCTCGCCACACCAGCGAGTCTCTCAATGTAAGCAATGACGACATCCAAGGAACATCTGCTTTCTGCACCACCTCACCTGTTGACTGATGACTTAGAAAATGCACGACCTGAAGCTTCTTTTCTTTTCTTTTCTTTTCTTTTCTTTTCTTTTCTTTTCTTTTCAGGAGACGTGTTGTAATGATAAGATTACCTTGTTCATGATTACCCTGATGAGGCCTATGAGATGAGGTGCATAGGTTTCACAATAAAGTACTTCTATATGCTCAGATATATACCACCCAATCAGAAATTACTACTTTCGGTCGCTACTGTTTTCAACTTGTTTGTAAATGTTTTCAGTGCAGTTTGTCTGTCTGCTGGCAATAATAGTCAAACACCTACCAGGCCCAACCACACAGAACATGGAGACATGAAGCATGGACAAAGGAACCCGTTGAATTTATTCCAGATAAAGACCACATTCAAGTGCTTTCTCACATCTTTTGTCTCTTTAGAACCACAAATCACCGATGACGCTCCAGCTTTTCTTTTCCATCCTCTCAGATAATTTTGCCCTTCAGGGGAATTTCTAACCAGCTAAACAATGCTCCTGTTTCCTCTACCAGCAGGTTTCCCAAACAAGGAGTGGCATTATTTTCTGGTCAACCTTCTTGGTAGATTACAAATAAATATGCAACACAGACTAGGAAAAGGCAGCTGAGTAACAAATGTTGAACCTCTCCAGGAAACAGGATAAGATCATTAAGTCACAGCATGCCGTCTACTGCTTCAGTGCATGGGAAAAATTGCTCAGCTTGAGGGTTAGCGGGAAGGCATGCAGTGAAGTGGGCGGACAAAGGTAGTTTCATATTTACACTGATAACAGAGAGTCTGGTTTCACCTGTCATACAAAAGCACAGAGGAGCCCCAGTGAGCGAGTTTAGGTCCAGAAATGATCAAGGACAAAGCAGACCGAGAAAACCCTCAGCCTCTCAGAGCTGGAATAAACAACTATTTTATCCGGAAGTAGGTCAGGAGTTTGAATAAGACTACAAAAGGCTGTTTGATTTGCAAGAATTGGTCAATACTTCCTACATACTCTATAAAAAAAAAAATTCATTTCTCACCTATACTGTACATTCCAGCAGAAGTATAAAGGCTTGGAAACTCCCCAGGCAGTGCCTGCGTGACAAGAGTTTAACATAATGCTACAGCACGATGTTTCAAACTATCCAATTTTTAAAAAAAGAAAGAAAAACACTGTTCTCAACCTAATTTGAAGACTAGATTTGACTATGGATTTTTCTGGCAGATTATCTTACTTGCCGACTAGTCTAAAAGTCAGAACAGCAAAAAGTTAAATATTGTACAAGTATTTTGTGTGTATTTCAGAGCCATTTAAAACTGTATATAACTTTATCAGGTAGCCATTAATCAGTATGGTGTGTGTTGTGCATAACAGTGCACAAACACAGTGCCAGATAAGCCTGCAGAGTGTAACTCCCTCCAGAGAGGGAGTCAAAGAAAGCAGGCAAAGGAAAGGCAGCAAGCGTTTAAATTACCCACTCCTCCAACTCAGGGAGGTAGTGATCAAAAATAACAATACAGCACTCTTTCAAAGCCCTGTAATTGAAATGAGTGCACTTTCAAGCATGGCTTCCTGCAGGTTACCAAATACACATCTGTACTTAATGTGGTTACACATTACTCTGATCACTATGCCATTTCACGCTGACAGCGTTTGCATAACTGCAGTGTCCAAAGCAACATTTTTCCCCCTCACTGGGCCGTGGGCCATAAGATCACAGTTTTACCTGTTACGCAGGCACGCGCATGCACACGCATGCACACACATGCACACGCATGCACATACACACAAACCCAAACTATACTTCAAATGTTTAAATTGTGACAACATATTTCTTCAAGAAAAATCTTAGCTCGTTTTGAATTCGATGACAGCAACGCGTCTTAAACAAGCTGAGACAGGGCAACGAAAGATTGGAAAAGTAAGTGGTACTACAAACACTTGGTTTAGTAAGACAATGCTACACCACGCACACTACATCTATTACAACAACTTGTCTTCATCGTAGATGAGATGAACCGATTTACAACAATTTAAAATATTTGCCCCATCATAAAATGATAAATACAACAAAGACGACCCAGGACTGCTGAACAGCTAAAACCCCGATAATATCAGACAAAAATGGGTCAACAGTTCTATCCCAAAAGTCCAGCAGCTGGGTACTCAGATGTTTATATTCTGTTGTTTAAAAAAAAAAAAGAAAGAAAGAAAGAAGATGTGGTAAACATTAACCTGTCACAGTTTTTTTTAAAGAATGTGTTGCTGCCAACAAACACAAAAAGCTCTAATAGTTTTCTTAACATGACACATTTTCTCAGTTTAAACATTAATATGTTTAAATGTTTGAATAAAATACAGATTTATAGGATTTGTAGATGATTACTTTCCATTTTATTTGTATTTTTGGAAATGTGCTTGTATTTCTTTCTTATTATTTTTATACAGCTGCTTAGCTTATTCAGAAAAAATAATTTATTCCTTATTTTCTATTCATCTAAATATGCAGAATAATTAGCAAGTGACAATTAAAATGGATTTAGTGCAACTTAAGACACACTTGTGCACAATG
>NW_005187417.1:4050313-4051265 GCF_000239375.1 Pundamilia nyererei
GAGATTAGACACGTCATCACACATCTGTAGTCATTACAGAGGGTTTTAATTAAAGTTGTACTGCACTGTGTTTTTAATCCAGGTGCTTGGTTTAGGGCAGTGGTTCTGTGGCATGGACTTTTACATGGACCTTAAAACAATAATTCAAAACCAAATTTTTTTTTTTTTTTAATGACTGGGAGATAAGAATTTAAGTTTCTGAAACAGAGAAGAAAAAGCTCGAGGACCCTCTCTTTACACAAATATTGACTCGGCCCCAACCTTAAAGCATTACCTTTGATGGCGTGATTAGTCATTTAGTATCAGCCAACACCAGGAGTGACCTTCGGACCCTGTTCAACACCTCTTAAGGGACCATTGGAGTTAATCACACAAAGTCAGCTCACCGCTGTGGATGTGTTTGAGCTGCTGCTATAGTTACTTTATTTGCAGACACAACAGAGGCAGCTTTCTCAGTGGTCCCATTCAGAGGTTTTTGGTCGTTTCTAACATTTTTCAGGGAAAGCTTAACACCTACTATTACTGAAAGCCAATACAGAGCTGGGTAAGGCTTGTGTTGTATCACTTGGGTGTGGTTAAACACTGACAAGAAAGAAGAAGAAATACATTTGAGCTACAAACCATCCTGCCATGCACACTTTTTCTCACACCCCTATAAATTATATAAATGCCTATCAACCATAGCTATATATATATAGATATTTGAAATTGCACAATTATTTTAAATGAAGGAAAGCAGAACATCTCTGTTCAAGTATTGAATGTCCTGATGTGAAGAAAGCAATGGAAAAGCAACAGGGTGAAAAATATTTTCCAAAGATGTGGTAATAATTACACCTTACAGCATTTCCAGTCAACTCGTTACCTGAATAATATTTACAAGCAGCAACATGGCTAATTTCTATATGCAAAACAAGCACATGGATAATTAGCTAATCATTTCCTAATTATT
>NW_005187417.1:4053900-4054857 GCF_000239375.1 Pundamilia nyererei
CTCTAGACCCAGCAGTCTTAGCTAATTATAGGCCAATCTCCAACCTTCCTTTCATATCAAAAATCCTTGAAAGAGTAGTTGTCAAACAGCTAGCCAGTGTTGGGGAGTAACGGAATACATGTACCGCCGTTACGTATTTAAAATACAAAATATGAGCAACTGTATTCCGTTACAGTTACGTTTAAAAAGGTGGTATTTACAATACAGTTACTTTGTTGAAATAAATGGATTTACTTTCCTGTTTCATATTGTGGCGGGTCAGGACTGTTTGGGTTTTGTTTGACAGTAAAGTTCTGTTGTTCCAGGTGGCAGCGTTACGGTTGCCATGGTTACAGGGTGATGCTCTTTCTCTGCGTGTTTCCTGGGTGAGAGAGCGGCTTTTTGTTGTTGTTGTGCTAAGCTAATAGGCAGAATGCTACATGCTCTAAAGAATGTAGCCTCATGGGCAGTGTAGTCCGTGCTGCAGGGAGAATGGACTGCCATACCCGTTATGTGTCTGTGAGCGCGAGGAGGGAGAAAAAGGAGAGTGGAAAAGTACGAGTTAACATCGAGCAGAAACAGGAGCTGGAAGCATGTAAATATAATAATAACCACTGCAGCCAAGAAGAACGCCTGACGAGCCCAGTTGTAAGTAAGCTATTAAGACTCGATTGTACGCTGTGTTCGTGTTTTCGTTCAAAACAATAAGTTCCGTTGGAGCAGCCTTTCAACGCCTCTCTCAGTCTCTCGCTAGAAAAGTTGACCCAGACAACAAGGTAAAGCTAGTTTTCGGCTACGAGCCCGACAGGGAACCAAACGTATTAGCCAGAGGTCCCTTTAATATGGTTCGGAGCCGTGGACCTTCAGTAATAGTAATAAATCACAGCAATAGTACATTCACGTAGTTGTAAAAAGCATGATAATATATTAAGTAATCCAAAGTATTCAGAATACGTTACTCTCATTGAGTAACGTAAC
>NW_005187417.1:4056520-4058036 GCF_000239375.1 Pundamilia nyererei
TTTAGCTTCTTTGCTATCCTGCACTAATTCACATTTTTTTCCACTTCACTTCTGCTCTTTTCAGCTTCTTTTCTTACTGCATAGCACAGGAAGTGGGGCGGCTTTTTAAACATGGGAAGAAGGGAAGTGATCAGGGGTGGGTTTGATGCTTATCAGTGGGTATGACACAGCTGTGGGGCTAGACAGCATGCTGGTTATGGAGGTCAAAATATGTTATAATTACCACAGCTAAGTCTCAGGGCAAAGGGAGCAGCTGGTGCCAAGACCCCCAGCCGGGGGCTCTACTTCTATGGGCACAGTAGTTTGGCTGATGAAATGTGTCTCAATGCCACCGGCTCACACTGAAGGGCAGCACTCTGAGTCATGAGTCATTCTCTGAGTGATCATGTGTCACGTTATTCGTTTCAGAAAAAAGAAACCAAAGTTACTGTATTAACAACCCTGCTTTTCTTCAGAGATAAGAGTCATAAAGCATGTGGAAATGTTACAGCTGCCTAGCAACACAAAGAACTCTAGAGAAAACCTGCTTCAAATTTTTAATTTGAATAAGTAACTGGCTAAGAAGAAAACTACTGGAAACAACAAGCAATCTGTCATCCTCAACACTTGGCTTGAACTCGAGAAAACGTACAACCACTGCAACCAATGAATTCAATCCAACTTTAATTATTGAGCACTTTAAAAACAACACGGTTGACCAAAAAATTGTGATAAAAGTTAAAAACTATACATTAAACAGACAAAGAAAGTTAAATAACAATAAAATAAATAAATAATAATGACTACCAGCTAACTCTGGTACTACTCCTAAAACTCCTTGGAAAAAAGGTGTGTTTTTAAAAATGATTGAAAAAACTCAAGTGTTGGTGCCAACCTAATATGGAGGGGCTGCTTATTCCATAATTTGAGGGCCACAACAGTGAACAGCAAAATGAAAACAAACAAACCAACAAAAAAATTCCATAATTTGCAAAAAACAACTATTCTGGTTCAGATTCTAATAAATCCACACGCCCTGAGAAACAATAATACCTTTTCAGACTGTTCTCTTAGAGTAGAGGCATCAACATGAGGCAAGTCAGAAGACTCAGGCCGAGTCACGGGTGTCATTATGTACCAGCGCTGACGATAGCTGTCATATTTAAAAATAATTTAATTTAATAATTTAATAATTTAATAATAATAAAGTTAACTGCATTAAAATTGCACATAAAATCATAACTAATCCATGTTTAGGGTTACAGACTCACTCTGAATTTCATTCAGCCCTTTCATTTGTCAGAGACTACACTGCTAAAGCAATAGAGCTGTTCGATATAACGATATATATCGGATGACGATATAAAAACGTCTATCGTTTCATTTTACGCTACCGTTTGTTTCATGGTGTCGCAAAATAAACTGTTTAGGGCAATATTTTTTCATTATTTTGATGGTCACTGTAGTGGCTATATTAATTTCTTAAAGTTCTCTCTTTCTCTTATATTTAATATAACCACACTACAGACAGACAAGC
>NW_005187417.1:4058522-4059597 GCF_000239375.1 Pundamilia nyererei
GGGATATGAGATTTTGGTCATATCGCACAGCCCTATAAAGCAAGATGCTCGCTAAAAGCTTTCACCTTTCTTCTGTTGTTACTTCTCTTCCAATCCAGTAAACCAGACTGAGTCACTCACACAGGTGCAGGTAGACTGGTGTTATTATGCAGACTGCTGAGGAATTATTGTAATTACCGCTTTGTTTTCTGTAGTCACTGTAGTCTGATGCATTTTTGGAATTAAAACAGATATACTGAGACTGACGTCTGGGTCACAGGCAGGAGGAGAAACCCAAATTAGAGAAATGAGAAAAGCCTTGCCACTAACTAAACAGTACAAAATGTATAAAAATTGATATAGTGAAAAATTCATAGTGCCTTTTATTGCATGGAGTTTAAGATATAAGAGTTTACCTGCGTCACCTGATCTTTCACTGAAATCAAAAACCCACTGAAGACTCTGTGACTCCTTCACGCCCCATGGCTTTTCTTTCCCTTAAATTTTCTTAATAAATTCACAGCCAAACGGTTTGATGCTCTATGTACAAGTGAAGACACGCCCAGGATGGAACAAACATGGCTGTAAAACCGAAAGCAATGCCAGAAAAAAAAAAAAAAAGCAGAATTAATCATCTAAGTGTGAGATTGAATGAGTGAAGGAGTGGAACATTTGCTGGCTGTGCAAAAAAGCAGCAAAAATTGCAAATGAAAAAAAAAGTCACCATGTGATCAACAAAACCACAGTTCTTACAAACAGGATAAAACATGAGTGTGCAAGTGCTTGTGTGTGTGTTCTTGTGGGCCGTCCATGTGGCGTGCTTTGTTTACACAAAGCCAATGGTTTGTATTACCGCAGATGATGGTTGGGTTACAGTGAATGTTTGCTCTCCTGCTTTGTTGGAAGCTAAGTTAACATCCACTAATGTCATCTGAGAAACAAAAGAACGACACAGTTTTACATCTGATTGCTCTCAAGTGACTTCTGTGAAATGAATAACTTCCTGATTCACAGTTTCTGTTCATTCTTGCTGTCATGCAACTTTACATTTTATTTTCCAGTGTTTGATTGAGTCCCACATGAGATAAGATGTACT
>NW_005187417.1:4061273-4063897 GCF_000239375.1 Pundamilia nyererei
CCGGCATGCAATGCGCGAAAGTCACGTGGTCTGTCAATCTCCATTGGCTAATACATAGAGAGAATCTATGTGATCACTGTGACATTTAAATTACACTTAAAAGTCTGCAATCATCATCATAACATGATTATTGGGGATGTAGGTCGATGGTTTTTTAACTTTCTCTAGCATGTTCCACTTCAGCAGCTGGAGATGGTCACCCAAGGGTTGAGCATTAAACACCCTCAACTTCTGAGATGGGAGCCTCAAAACAAGCGCCGTCTGACTCAAACTAACTGCAGTCACACTCGGGCAGATTGATGAAGGTCTGCAAGAAAATGTAGTCTCATTCAATGTAGCAATAGGGGACTCAACTCCTCTGGCTGCCACCTGGCTGAACTTTGGTCATATGAACATGTCCAAAGGCTTGGTATGAACCAAGGCTGCTCAATTTCTGTTTCAAATCTTTGAGGTTCTAGATGGACTCCGACGTCCCACTGACTCAGTTTTAATGCTGTCTTAAAGCAGCAAAGTCATTTTGAAGATGGCAGCTGACTGTGAGTAGTCACAAACCGGGTCCCTGTTTTCAAAATAACCACGATGACACCTCAAGTTCACTGCGCACAGTCGCAATAATTTTGGTTGTGATGCCATCGTGTTCCTTAATGCATTAGACCCCACCGTTTTCAAATAAATCATTAACAACTAAAAAACGATCAAAGCTAAATTTTAGTTAAATAAGAATCAGTATAACAAATTCTATCTCATATTTCCTTTATCTGCAAAACTCAAATACATTCATGTGGTAGCTTCATACCCTTTCAAATTCAATAGGTAGGTTTCAACTGGGCAGGAGTGTTAAGTTCAACATTATGTGTAAAAAAATGTGTACAAGCGGCTATTTCATGCATTTCCATCCACACATTCATGATTCTGCTATTACAACTGTCTACCTGAGCATCCTAATCAATGGAAACCATTAGACAGTGTTTCTATCATCAATAATTGAGTGAGGCTAAGAATTTGGCCTCAGCAATATCCAGCACTCTAGAAAGCTTGTATTTGTCTATTATAACCCCTCAGTGTTATTTCACATCACTGCTCGGTAACAGTACACACCAGATTCACAGTGCAATTTCAATTTAAGTCTTACAAATGGCTCACAAGGGTCATACAGTGCCAGCATCTACTGGGTGTATGTAATGGATAGTATGAGCAGTGTATTGGCCCAGAAAACATAAAATCAAAACTTTATTGATATAATGCACACAGCATAAATACAGGTCACACAATCCAGCTCTGACAAACAAGCCTGCTGTTTTTCTAGTGCAAAATTTCTCAGGAAGGATTCTTCCTTGAATGGGCGTTGTTGATGTTTGAGGCAGGAAACAGCAGTGGTCATGAGCACTGAAGTGAAGAGAAAATCAACAGATGACTGAAGAGAAGCAATATCATAGTGTTTTCAACTGCTGCATTAGTACACAAACAACAGAGACCAAATATTTGACTCACTTGCTTAGTTTAGCAATGAGGATAAAAACTTTTCAAGTAAAAAAGGTTTGCTGTTTTCTTGTTTGGATCCTTGTGTATATTTTTATTTGGGTGAAACTGTCAGAAGAAAAGGTCCCAGGAGTAAACCCAATCTTAATCTGCACCATTACTGCAATTACATGTAACGCATGTGGAAATGGGGGAAACTATCATCCACATCAGACATCCTTAATCAGATAAGTGCAGTTAATGGATTAGACAGAGAACAGAATCTGAGCGACCAGACGACACAAGATTTACAGTAATGAAGCCAAATGGCTCAGTTCTATTCTCTCCTCGGGAACGATACCCAAAACAGGAAATTGTCACCCCCAAACAAACCAAACACTTCGGCTTAATTCAAGTCATCTGACTGATGCAATGATCAGCAGGCTCTATCGAGAGGGCATGATGTCACTGGACACATAATGCAGACTCAGCATTTACAGTACATTAGCAGTGCTCGCTGAAAGCCCAAGATGGAGAAGAGTCTTCTCAGCTGGAGCACTTTTGCTAAGAGATCAGTGGAGGAGCCAGTTTAAGGGGCTTAAGTAAGATAAAAAAAAAAAAGCTCCTGAAACATCCCATGCTACAAACAGATATTTAAACTTCATCTGGTCACAGCAGATCGTACACATTTTTTTAATTTGCAGTGAAAAAAATGAAAATGAAGATGTTGGAAAAAGTAAATGCATTTTTCTGAGTGCAGATAACTGAAAGCACACTGTGGTCTCGCACTTTGCTAAGAAAACTACAGGGAGATGAAACCAGATTGACAGACCACCACATCAAACACCTGTCTGCATGCTCTTCTTAGCACCGAGGACTCTTATTGAGCTTTTCGCTTGCCTCGGAGAAACTCTCCTACTGTCTGCATGCTTCAAGGACAGCCTACATCCAGCCAGCAGAGCAGGGTTTAATTTGGGGAACGACAGCCGGTGTCAGATAGAGACGAGCTGCCGCTGTTACACCTTACAGTGTAACAAAGCTCAACGGGAGCTTTTGACCTCTGCTGCAAACCCATCTGCTTGAGGTCATTCTGTGCATTATGGCAAATTAATCTCACTATGTCAGGTGTAAGGGGTGACTGTGGAATGAACAGAAAGACAGGAGGC
>NW_005187417.1:4065402-4067111 GCF_000239375.1 Pundamilia nyererei
TCTGCTCTCCCCCACGTCCACCATCACCGAGGAAAAGTTTATGTACACCAAGCCTACATGCGCGCCTCGCTGAGCCTGACTGAGAGAGGCACGCTGGGAGGAAGAAACGCTCCTCTCCGTCTTCTGGGTTTCGCTGACGGACAGCTTACCTTTGAAATGCAGCGACTCGGTGGTTCGTATCTTCACCGTCCCGCTTATAGACTCCCCCGGACCGTAAACCACCTTGTTGTTGGTAAAAGTAATATCAAATTCCTGAAGCTTTCCCATGGCTCTGCTCCTCACTACTCCGCTACTTCCTCAGCTCTGCGTATCTCTGATGCTGCGCTCTCACCTGCTGCCGCGAGCTCCCTCCTCCCCACCTTCCTCACTCGCACGCCTGTGACGTCACGTTGACCTTTGATAACAGATGCGCTCATGTGTGGTTTAAGAGAAGATGATTGTTTGATATTGTAAATAAATGACCAGACTTATTTTTTATTTATTTATAATATCAACTATAGACAATAAAGCAGGAACCTTCAGGGCTGTGAAGTTCCAATAACTGCAGTTCCTTTACTGGCCACTAGAGGCTACAAATGTGAGTCAATTTCCCATGTAACAAATGCCCAACTTTACAGCATTACAAAGCATGTTTTCAGCACTGTGTTTTGACTATTGCCCCCTGCTAAGAATTGTACAGTGAGCAAATTCATTTATAACTCATGAATCAGGTCACTGGAGCAGCTTGATGTGTTTGCTAGGCCACCTCCACTATCTCGCGTCACTGAGCTGGACCTCTTGACCATGCATGCGGTGTTGGTGTCTTTTGGAGGATTTTAAAACACTTTTTTGGGTCAAATATTCTTGGACACAGATCATCCAGGTAGTTTCTCCTCTGGTTTTCTTGCCTCAAAGTTGTTGTTTTTAAAATTTTTGAATAGTATTAATTAGTATGCTTGTGCTTGTGCTTGTGCGTCATTCACAAGGGCAAGAATGGTGAGAATAAATGGATGTCACAAAACAGCCACGAGCATTCATATTCATTACAGGCCTGAGAGTTGAGTGAGGCATGATAGTTCCCATTGAATATCCAACACTGTCTTTGTTTGAGTTATCATTCCTAATTAAATGTAACACTGGTATTAACCCCCTAATCTATCTGCTTTTTAACTAAATGTTAGTTTTTATTTATTTTAAAGTTTACTTATTTATATCTGTGTTCACCCATATCCACCCAATTTATGTTCCCAAACTAATTATTTATTAATTTATTCATATAAGGTCTACTAATTAAAAATGTGTTAAAGCATCAGTATATTGCCTTTGGTTAATTAGTGACAGAATTAAAAGAAATGCCGTTTTTTGCAGGTAAATGATGATGCAGTGTAGATTTGTGTTTTCTCTTTAAATCTTGACACTTCCACAATGAATAAAAGTATAGTATCATTATTGTAAACAGTATTTTGTACGTGAAAAATCTGAGGAAACGTTGCAAACAAAACATTAAAAAAATCTGTTTTGTTTTTTGTTCTTTGTTTTTAAATTTTCTTTGTTTTGTTTTGTTGTCTCCCTGAATGGCCCTTTAGGGATTTAACAACACTTGCAAGTGTTTTATCCTGCTGGATAAAAATGAAAATTACCACTTGTGCAAATGACATTCTACCTGCTGGGTTGTTTAAAAATGCTCTCTCTGCCATTGGCCCCTCTATTGTAGAGATATGCAATGCCTC
>NW_005187417.1:4068449-4075590 GCF_000239375.1 Pundamilia nyererei
CATTTTAGAATTCATTTTAAAATCTTGGTACTGACTTTTAAAGCTTTGAATTATGATGCCCCTGCCTACATTTCTGATCTTTTAGAACACCACGCTCCCTCTCGCAGCCTGAGATCATCTAATCAAAGGCTGTTGGTAGTCCCACGAACTTGTTTTAAGACCAGAGGAAATAGATCTTTCAGAGCGGTGGCCCGCAGGTTGTGGAATGCTCTCCCTCCATTTTTACGTTGCCTTGATTGTATTTATTCTTTTAAAAAGCAGCTTAAGACTCTTAAGGCTTTTAATTAGATTTGTATGTTTGATTATTGATGTATTTTATGTATTTCTGTTTTTACATTACTGTGAAGCACTTTGTGGTTTTTATCCTGTGAAAGGTGCTATGTAAATAAATTGATTTGATTTGTTGTTGTTGTGTGAACCAGCTTCTAGAGATAACTGCTAGAATACCTCTATGAATGAAAGAAAGCTGAAAATGTCTGTATGGTACTTTCCAGAAAGGAGGTTGCATCACAGTGTCTGAGAAATTTCCAAAGAAGAGCTGCATTCCTGAACTTTGCATGTACTGAAGTACACCACAACACAAAAGAAAGCTGCTGGGGCTCTCTTATTTGTGCTTCCTGCCTGAATCAGTGTGCGGCGGTAATATGAGTGAATAGTCATTTGGGCATACGCAACAAGTAGACAGAGGCTACATGTGAAAAAATATAAGATTTCTGGAAAGTCTTTGGCCCAAGAAGAACAAATCATCCAATTTGAACAAAATAGTTCACTGACACTGACAACACACTCCTCAAAATTTTGATTTGGTTTCTTTCCCTATAACAAAGTTGAAACGCACAAAACCCAAGAGGAGAATTAGCATGAATTCAAATTAAAACCCTCCCCACTGCTCGCACAGTTTCTGTTTCAGTGCATACTTCCTCTCTCTGAGACGGTACTTCCCATCCTTGACTATACTTCCTGTCTCATTGTGTAGCTTCAGTGATGTGATTAGAGCTGTATATGTAAATGTTTTGATCGCGTTTGTGTATAAAAGGCTCACAGATAAGACCGTCTGTACTGTATACACAGTTTTTTTCAAGAGGCTTAATGTGTTGCATTTACCACAACAGAAAAAATATCGTTCCTCTTCCTCTACAGTCATGCTTGTTGGGTTAATTGGTGAACTTAAATTGGTCAGAAGTGTGGATGTGAGAGTTCGTGGTTGTCTGTCTCTCTGTGTGAGTCTTGTGATAGATCTGTCGCCGCTATATCAAGCCTGTTACCTAACCTGACCTTACAGTTAATACACTTTTAAGAATGAAAATTAGGTTGAGCTTGTTGCTAGTTGGTCATTTAATGCCAGATTCATGCCTCAAAAAAAATACATATTTTCTAAATGAAATTATTTGCTGAGTTATTCACTTATGTATTTATTTATTTATATTTTTAAATTTGGCTGTTTTAATCCTCCATACACACAGGCTGGTTTTATGCTCAGTAAAAGAAAAGTGTTCCCATGACAACAGACAAAACACCATAGTTGCCAAGTTACTGCCTGTATCCATGGAAATCTGTTATGTGGTGGCATCTAATATAGTTCAAAGAATCTCATTGTTTCTTCTTCTTGTTCTCAGTTTCACCTTGTTTGTTTACTCATGTTGCAAAAACAGCTTGGATCGTGAATCATTTTGACGGTGCCAGGCCGCAAATGAGGCGATTGCATGTCTGTAAGTAACATGATAGGATGTTAACACCATATGTTAGGTACGCCCAGCATCACCTGAGATGGATCCATGTGGGTGTAACTCACCATGTGCCTGCAAAGATCGTGGTTCCCCCTATTTCGTGGTTAAATCCTTAAATATTTTAAAACCACACCACTCTTATCCCTTCATAAAGAGCCAGCTAACAAGTCTCCGTAACACGTTGACCTCTGACTGGGTAAATTACAGGTTTTGATTTGCTGAATAAGATGCGGGTAATGAAAATTACTCCAATAGCTCCATCTGGTGGACAAGTGCAAAAAGCTTCAACATCTGGTTTATTATTTTAAGATTACTATTTTTCTGTGATTCTGCTAACACAGATCAGACTTATTGCCTTAACTATAGTGCTGTGCAAAGGTCTTGAAGGATCCCTCATTACTTTATATTTTGCTTGGGAAATTGGAGATAGGAGCAGTGATTTGTTCAATCATATGCAAACATAAATGGAAATACAACTCTCTTAGGCAAGATTTCTTGTAATTTGTTAAACCAGTCTTCAGGAATAGCTCTCCAGGCTTCTTGAAGCACTTTCTAAAGCTGTTTGTTGGAATATGGCTGCATTGTGTTTCATTTTCTGTTGAGATGATCCCAC
Source organism: Pundamilia nyererei (assembly GCF_000239375.1). Taxonomy (NCBI): domain Eukaryota; kingdom Metazoa; phylum Chordata; class Actinopteri; order Cichliformes; family Cichlidae; genus Pundamilia; species Pundamilia nyererei. Next base: position 4,070,790 of record NW_005187417.1, read on the forward strand.
AGTGTATCAATAATGTTTAGGCCCAGGCTCTGGGGTGGCAGTTTTTTGCTTCAATTTTCATAAATCAAAATTTCACAGTACTGGCAGTAAGGTTTTATTTAGTGTTTACTTTGGGAAGTGTTTAATTGGCTATTGTAGTAAACAGAGGACGAGTGTCCCTGCATCTTTTTGCCTTTGTTAACTTGCTTGGTCTGATCCTGAAGCATGTCAGCTCCCCCACTGGAGATATGCTTGGCCTGTGATTTCACATGCAACCAGGCAGTGTATATGCTTTGTCAGTTCCACTCGTCAGTGGAATGACAGAGGCTGTGCTCAACAAACCCGTCTTTATAGCAACCGGTCCCTTTCGCAGTAGCTTATCTACATGAAAACCACATAACACAACACATCGAGCAAAACTATCAAAGGCTTCTGGGTCCCACACCACTTATTTGTGGAGAGATCAGGTTGGCAGAATGTACTTTGGCTAGTTTGTAAGTGTTTGGAAGGAGGAACTGCTATTTCAGATTTGTATGGTTACCAAGATGGTTGCCCCAAGCCACCTTAAGTAGAGAGAAATCAGATGTCTTACCAGTGGTAAAACAAGATAGGCAAGCTTGGAGATCCCATATGAGCCCAAAAGTAGCAGCTGCATCACGTTGATACTTGAAATAGGTATGCTATCAGGATGAAGGAGTGGTATCTCTGGCAGTAAGTGGGTAAAGTGGCAGTACAGCCAGCCTGTTCCACTGGAGGCAAAACTGGATAAGAGTAAGGCAAAGCCAGACTGGATGATACATATGATGCCAGCTGAGGTTTAGGCACTCAGCAAGAGTGCTAACAACAAATTCACTAATATGTAAGGACATTTCTACAACAGTCATACCAATGACAAGTGAAGTATATGGAGACTTTCTGACATAAATAGATAAGAAGACAATCATAGCACCATTATCTTTATTTCATTCCTCAGCGGTTACAGATGGAGCACAAGTTTAAAGTAGCAGTTATTAATAGTTTAGGGAGCATAGTGAGCAGTAATCGTTTGCAGCAGTATAGAGGCTCAGAGGAAAAACATACATCTACTTCCAGGCTTCTTCATCTTGTAGTGAATCCTTTTACTCCAGTTCAAGTTAACTCACAGACAGGTCTGTGTTGCTTTATACATTTTATATATATTATCCATGTTATACAAATTATATAATTTAAAAAAAGGCAGCACTTTTCTACTACTTGGCTCCTTTTTCTTCTTCTTCCAATAGGCAGGTTATGGCGATGGCCTTCGTCACTGCATACGGGTCACAGTTTGCTGCGGGACGGCGGTCCTCAAAGTACCCTTTCTTCTCTTGCCCCACCTGCCGTGGGATGCGGATGCTGGCACCTCGATTGGCCACTCCAGCAGAGAAGTCGTGGATGCTGGAGGTTTCGTGGAGACCTGTGAGGCGCCTGATGTTGTCCTTGCCTTCATGAGGGTCGTACACACGAATGTGCTCAGGGTGCTTTTTCCCCAGCTTATCGATAGCCTTCTCAATGTACCTGCCATCAAAGAAACATGTATTTTTACTGAAGTTTCCATTTATTACCATGTTTGAGAAGGCAGTATGTTGAGCATCAGTGAACAGTTGTTTAAGCATGATTAGTAAAGATTAAGACAGCATCACTCTTTTCTTCATATTTGCTTCTAAGAGGACATTATTGTAATTTTTAAATACAGGTCTTGAGCAACAGTTTTCCAGGTTTTCTGAAGGTCTTTCAAAGTTTTGCTCTGGATATTGACTGCTTTTTAAAACCATTTTGTAGTCAAGTCCTTGTATTTGATCATTTTCAGAGAATGTTTTATTTGGTTTTTTTGTTAAGCCACTGAAGACTTTTATCTATGAATCTCACTTAAGGGAATAACTTATTTACACCACAACTTAGGAAAGAACCAATTTAAAATTGTATCTTTGGGTAATTTGTTACTAGCAGTCAGTCACTTAAAAAAACACATAATTTCTTCCCGTTTCTTGAATCAAATTTATTGCATACATAGAGTATCCAATAAAGTATCTGGTGAGGGGATATAGTGCTGCATTTTATTTAATTTAAAGAAATACTTAAAATAAAAAATAATAAGAAAATACAAGCTGTTTTTAAGCTTTTCAAATGTGCCACTGGTCCTCCTTTTTGTAATAAAATGAAGAGCTTTTGTATGTGTATCTTTTGAAAGTTTGGAGTTTACTTACTGCAGTCCTCCTTCTTCCCTCATCTCCTTGGTGCTGACATTTGTGTGGCAACCAGTCCCATTCCAGTTGCCCTTCATGGGTTTGGGGTCCAGAGTTGCTACAACCCCGAAATCTTCACAGACACGGTGCAAAAGGAAACGTGAGACCCACAAATGGTCCCCCATCTCGATGCCCTCACAGGGGCCCACCTGGTATTCCCACTGAAGCCAGAGAAAAAGAAAGATGCAGAGACAAGAGGGAAATGTTCGAGGTGAAAACATTAACACTGTTAATAAATGATACGTTTAGCTAACTGCAATTTGATAGTTTTTTTTGACTGTTAGAAAACAAAGAAATTATAATGAGTAACATTTGCTAATCGCCTAGTATTTGCTTGGAAATCACTTGTGAATTATATTTATGTTTAATATTTATCTGTGTATTAAATTTCAGTTTTTTGAGCTCATCGGTGTTTTCTGCGTCATTGAGCTCATTTTTCTCTGAAGAATTTTGTTTTGTAATGTTGTTTTTTATATTTTTAGGTAGGTTGTTTTGAATGTTTTGGCTGCTGTACCAGAGTATTTCCCCAGGTTCTGGGATAAATAGCTTGTCTCATAAATATGTCATATGTTTGTAATATATAACAATATTTAGTCATCGTATTGTATCAAATTAACATTGTCTGAATTAACTGTAAAGTCATAACTAATGTTTGTATGTGGTCATTAAATACTGTTGAGCCATCCACTTTATTTGGACAGCTAATAAATTGTAAATAAAGTTGTAGCTGACTTTGTAGTCACTATAAACTATACTTGTTTTAAATTGCATTTCAGTAGGGAGGTTGTGCTGTTTTGCCTTTTGTTACTTTCTCTTTTGCTATCATTTTATTTTCTGTTTTAAACTAGCTGGTTAAGTTCAGGAATTGTGGTTCAAGTTTGGGGTGGGACTGTTTTCTTTATTGTGTGGCATCACTGGACTGTAGCAGCGTGAGTATTTCATAGAAAGCCATGTTATGCGTGGTATGTTGGGGAGGTGTACCCATCTACCCATCTTAATGTCACAAAACTTTTCTCGTCGACGCAAAAAGAAAAATGCAATGGCAACAAAAGAAATGTGATGCGACCTTTTCTGGGTGTTATAAAAATGAAACAAGAAGCTAAAAATCCAACTGGCAGAAATCCAAAGCAGGAGAACTAGAAGATAAGAATAGTTTTTAATTATTTCATGTTTTTCTGAATAAAACAACTCCGTGATGCCCTATAATGAAAAGGCTCATTGAGTAGTAATAAAAGATTTATTACTAACCAAAACTCAAGATCGCAGAAAAGTTAATGGCATAAAGAAACACAAAATACATTGTAACCAGTGATTAATAAATATTACATACATTTTATTAGCTATGTTTATTATAAAGTGCTACTGCCATGTATTGGAGTAGTACTTTCACTTACCTGAGATGGCATAACTTCAGCATTAGTACCGCAGATTTTGATCCCAGCATAGAGGCAGGCCTTGTAGTGGCACTCCACAATGTCCCTTCCATAAGCACTGTTGGCCCCCACCCCACAGTAGTAAGGACCTGAGGACACATGATGACACAAATGAAAAACCACAATATCAAGATACACTGTATGAAAACTGTACGACGGCTATAAACATTTAGGTTCTGAGCCTATAAAAAGTGCATTTGTGATGCTTGTTTTCAGACAAAAATTACAAACATTTACAATATGAAGTGTCTGAGAAATGATTTGTCTACTTCTTTTCTAACTTTACAGAAATCCTTTGCATAGCACTGACCACTGTGCTAACTTGAATAAAATAATGATAACATGTGGGAAAGAGAAGTGGGGTGCTCAGAGAATCTGAATGGATTTACAAGCTCCTTAAGAATGTGAAAGCCTTTGTTAAAGTTTAGAAACGTATCAGCTGTGCTAGTCTACTTTTGGTTTTGTTCCTTTTGTCTGATTTCATACCCTGTCATTCTTGGAAAGTGTCTGTTTTGTTTCTGAGAAATTCTGTCATTACCTCTGCTTCTCTGACTTTAAATGTAAATGTGTATCATTTTGTGGGATATTGCTTCACTCCACACTCTCCGTGACCCAGATAATAGCACAAGGATTTACCACAAGCTGGCAATGGGTTTGTCACTGCAGTATTTGTATAAAAAACAGTAAAAAAAAATGACAGCTCGGTTACCTTGGGGTGCTGGGAATCCATTTGGAGGCCAGCTAAATGGATGTCCATCTGTTCCCAGAAGTGTGTACTCCTGTTCCATACCGAACCAAATATGGTGCTCTTTGACCTTTTCCATCACTTTGTTGCAGCTTGCTCTGTGGTTAGTTTCTAAAATAAAAGTCAGAGCAGTCTATTATTATGATCTAAGACGATGTTAAGGGAAAAAAGCATGGACTGAAAAAAATGTACCAGCAGGTAAACGGTTGTACTTCAGGACCTCACAGAGAACCAGTTTATTGGGGTCAAGGTTGAATGGATCCCTGAACATGCAGACCGGGATGAGGTACATGTCACTGTTGGAGCCTTCGGCCTGGTAGGTGCTTGAGCCATCAAAGTTCCACTCAGGTATTTCTAAAAATAGAGACTTCTTATTACTC
>NW_005187417.1:4075802-4083340 GCF_000239375.1 Pundamilia nyererei
AACACACAGTGTAAATTTAGCAGGGGAAGACGCAGATACTAAACAGGACTGAGAGGAAACAGCTGGGAGACATGGCTGACACTGATTACGCAGACAAGACAGGGAGAGCACAAAACTGAACGCACTGACATAAGACATAGACCTTCAAAGTAAAACAGGAAGTACATGACAGACACAGAGATCCAGACTAGACAGTGAGCTTAACACACTCATGAGCAGACATAATAACATCAAGGACAGACGGAACACAGATACGTGGGACCAGGGCAGGCACAGAACAGAAACCTAACAAATGGCAAATCATAATGAAAGACATAACCAGAATAAACAAGAACACAACATATTATGAAGAAACAAAACACTGAGTCCTCAGACATGACAGTTTTAGTGTTACTTTCAGTCTTTTTAATTAATATTGTATGAATGGGCATGTGCCAGGTGCACCCCCATAATGTTTTGAAAGCAGTTGGCTCACAGTCTTGTAGACATTCAGAGTCTCAATAAACACGTCAATCAAAGCCTCATCGGGCAGGTTGTAATAACAAATTGAAAGGGTAGAAAAGCTGCCCTTCACTATAAAGCTAATTAAACATTAAGTTTTAGACTAAGTGCCTCTCACCCCAAAAGGTTAGAGCTTATTAAAAATGCCATTCACCTTCTATGCTTTTTGGTTCTGTGTCTAGAGTTCTCGTCTTGTTCCGAAGTGTCTCTCCAGTGCCATCAATCCAGATGTAGGTGACCTGGCATTTCTGTCCTTGAGGCAGGCTCATGTACTGCTGCCGCACAGTTTTGTTGAGATGAGAGCTGGATGACACTGATGCCATTTTCACCTTCAATTGCAAAAGTGGATAATTACAGTAACAGATGACATTTTTTGACTTTATGGCACCTTCAATTTCCATGTTGTGCTTTTTTTTCTTCCCATAATAATAACTTTTTCAAAGTTATTAAAATGAACCAGCGGCATTACTTCATTTATGCCACGGGTAGCTGTCAAGTCTCACAAGATTAATTTTACACATCTAGTTATAGTTCCACATGAGTTTGACACTCCTGATTTCTAGCAATCAGTTTCAGAATGTAAATATAGTACTATAAGGTATTTAACCAGACACCAAGAAGATAAACATCCAGGGCTTCAAACACATTCACAGACAACCTCTGAGAAATAAAAGAAAACTTAAAGTATTTGAAAATAATATAACGTAATCAGTGATGCACATAATCATACGGTATCTAACCCTAAACAGGAAATTGGACATTATTTCACTTATATGCTACTCATAAGTAGGTCAAACACATTTGAACTTTATCTAATGTATTACAGTTATAATTTGACTAAACTGACTTTTATATATATTTTTTAGGTTCTGTCAGTGCTGCATTCGTCAACAGATAAAGTTGTTGATGTAGAGTGAGTAGTCTTAACAATTTCATATACAAGTAGCTGCTTTGTTTTAATTTACCTTCATTCCTTTTGTTTCCCTACATTTATTTGTATGATGTTAATTACATTTATTGATGTTTTATTACATTCTTGTCTTAAGAATGTAACTTTTAATCAAATATGTCTTAATAAAGTTTTTAGTAACTATTTGTGATAAAAAAAAATGTTTCATTGTTATACTTTCAGATACTAACAGGGCAACTTTAAACATGAAGATTAAGAAAAAAGTAATATCAATCTCTTCCCTTTTTTAGTTATATCTTAATATCTTAATAACTGGAAAACAGTGGCATACCATTCTCAGATTTACATGAAGCAAATTAAACAAACAAAAACAAAGAATTATTTGAGCTTACTCTTTTACAGTGGGTTTCAGGTGAAGAAGTGTCTAGCTTCCGAGTCAAGTTTGAGAATGAGGTGCCTAAACCTGTTTGTGGTATTTAGCCAGAACGCAAGCTAGGCTGCTGATGTCACCTGTTACGTCCTGGCGTAATATGGCATTTAAATACTTTGTGTGGGGTTGTCCATGTCAGCAGCAAACACATACAAGAAAAAAACACATACACTATAATGTTTTGATCAGTCCACAACAAATCCTGCAAGACTGTAAGCGCCTTCAGTACAATCTTTGACAGTATTCCTGCTTCTCTTCTATGGAGAAACAAACCAAATGGTAAACATATTACATTTATACTGTACACACCTCATGTACAAAGCACTGACCTATAAGATCCAAGTATGTGCCCCTATCCAGCCAAACGAAAACAGTGCACAGGTATAGCTCAGGGTATCACAAACTCCCATGGAAAACAGTAAGAAACACCCACCTGATGAAAGGCCATCTGCTGATAGTGACTGACTGCTGTTTGCTGAGCTGAGGGTCTTGCAGCTCACTGAACACAATTAGAGACCAGAAGCTGCTGCTGGCTTCAGTTTCCGTCAGGTTGGCTGTTCTGAGATCAGGCAGAGGGGCAGAAATTCAGCAACTCTAACAGAAAAAGAATTAGTCACATGGGATCCATTGAGGATGTATTGAAGTGTGTGAGATGTAGATGCAGAACAGGCCAAGAGCATAAATAAGAAAAGAGATTGTAGGGCTCACCAGCCACAAGCAAGCAAATTGCTCAGTTGGCATTATTGTAAGACAACGTTTACTTTACTTGATATTGGGTCTGAAAAAGTAGCACTTGTCTCTGATATTTGATGACTACAGCAACCTATTGCTCTGATATTCTTCCTTGTATAGAGAAATACAAACAAAACCACATTTTAGAAAACAAAATACTGGTGGACACCAGTAGATGCACCTGTGGTATATGAAAATCCTAGATGATTTTCAGAAATTGACCTTAACCTTGAGGTTGAGGTTACAAAGTAAGTCTAAAGGAAATGCATTTTATAGATATGTCTTTTCAGTCAAATTAAAAACAAGTTTAAGGAGGGATTACCACATTGCCTTAATGAGACGATCTCATTACTGTGAGCCATCTGCCTTCACTGTGTTGTGTTTGTGTTGTAATATGTAGTGTGAACTGAAAAACATCATTAATACAACATTAATATCACCATATTAATGTAGCACAATAATTCTGATATAAACAAAACTAACCCCTCCCAAAACAAACAAACAAACAAACAAAAACAAACAAGTAGATTGCTAAATGGACTACTATGGATGGATTACTACAAGCCTCATTTGTTACGTCTGGCGCGGCAGACGTGTGGAGTTGGAGAGTAGGACCCAAGATGCAACTTTTGACGAGAGTGAGCTTTATTTTATAAGGTGGGTGAAAACAAACAGAAACAGCAAGGCGAGAATAAAACCTAAACCAGAAAAACTAACAAAATAAACCTGAAACCAAAAACAGAGATGCAGGGATACACAGAGCAAAAACATAAGCCGCCGAGCGATCACGCAGACAAACCAGCAACGCGCACACAAAAACACAGGGCTTTAATACACACAGGGCAATCAGAGAATGGGAAACAGAAGGGGACACGGCTGGCATTAATTGAACACAACGAGACAAGGGGAAGCGAAACTAGAAACACTGACAAAAGAAACAGACCTTCAAAATAAAACAGGAACTCACACATGCAAAGACACAGACTAAGAAACATGGACTTTACACAGAGGAATACACAGGCAGAAATGACTAAACACTAAACTGAGGAAGAACAGAACCGAAAACCAAAGAGCAAGAAAACCAGAACCAAAATACATCACAATACCACAGTAATAGAAAACACAAAACGCTGGGTCAAAAGACCCGAGATCATGACATCATTGCCTTCAAGCCTGTTTAACCTAATAGTCACACAGAAGCATCAGGGGTAACTCAGGGTTCAGTTTCTTGCACTAGTATGCTGCAAAGATTGGCTCTATCTCTCAAGCCACAGGAGAAGCATACCTACTAATCAATGAAACTTTATTGTTTAATGGGCATGTTGTTTATTTCTTGTCTAATGAGTTGAACCTATAACAAAGTGCTACAATATGTATTTTTTAAAACAAACTTATTGAGCTAGTCAGTTCACCTTTAACGTGTCTGTTTTGCCCTGTTGTGGCATGAGGAAACAAGTTCTCAATAACTGGAAATGAGTTCACGACAGTGCTGATATCTGTCACCGTCAACAATCTTTATTTCAGCACTCACAGACGAGGACTCTGTGCTAAACTGATATCCTCTCCATTCACAAGACGAATTCAGATCACCGCACTGTTCTCAAAAATGGCCATTTTCAGAAAAGCAATGCTGTCTTCAGCCCCTCAAGCAACTTATTACCTTTGCCAATAGGGTTACACCATCTTCTCAGTTTATCTGTTTGATTACTTAGAAGAGTTTCATTAAAATTTTAAAAGAGATTTTGTTTTACGAGTCTGCAATGATTGTGAGAAAGAAAGGTTTAGTCATAAGTGATTTTTTCTCTTTGCTTGTTACTATATCTAACAAATAATAATAATAAATAAAACAGCTTAAGCAAAAATTATTTTTGATTTGTTTTTAAGCCAATTCAAACCATATTCTGTATTTGCTAATTTTGCTTCCTATTTGTATTGCCTTACTTTATTTATAAATATTTCTGTCATGCCAGAGATGGAGCTCTGGGGACGGCAGCATTAGTCTGTGAGTCAGTAGTGAAATACAGCATAAAATCTTAGATTAGTTACTCTTAATGTCTGTATGGTATACTCCTGGTACTCAGAGGATGAGTACTGCAGTGCCAGAGTCAGTTCAAAATATCTTGACAGACGTGAAAAACAAAAAACATTCCCATCAGCTTTCTCTATGTAAATGTCAGCATGTTTGAGATTGCTGCGAAGGTTGCAGCAGGTTTCTGTTTGTCTTCACCTTAAGACTTAAGTTCAGCCTGAGAGTCATGCACAAAAGGAAAGTAATAATCGCTACCTCGGTCAAATATGATAATCCCCAAAACGGGACATACAGGTTAGACATCTAGTTAAATACAAAATGTGACGCCACCTTAAAATAGACATGTTTTTTTGGGTGAGTAATTTAGGCGTGTGCTCAAAACTCATCAGGCTGAGTGGATGTACACTTCACTGGTAACTGAACCACTGGAAATAATTGTTTATGATTAATGGATATAATCATGAATGCGTCCACCAATCATTAAAGTTGAAGTTTACATCAGTCACAAGGGCGTATTTGGCATGGACGGAAGGGACACGCCCCCACCAATATCCAGCGATTATTGAATTGTCCCCACCAATAATTTGATCTATTCAAGTAAAGAAAATCAAACCCGATAGAAAGAAAACAAAAACGATCTGTCAACGTCTCATTCACTCAGCGGTGCAGAAAGAGTTCAATTACGTCCTCTACTGGAGTCCTACCTCATGTGACAAATATGGCCAATGTGATTGGCTGTGCCTTTCAGGGAGCTCTGTTTAGTTTTAGCAGCGGCAAGCCTGCGCTGCAAGGAGGAGAGGAGGATGGCAGCAAAAAGGAAGATCCTGGATATAAGTATTTTTCAAAGAAACCTACAAGTCACTTAAAGCCAAGTTAACTCATAAAATGTGTCCGTCACAATAACGTTACAGGCTATGCTAGGCATTGGCCCACATCAGTCTAAAATCATATGTAACCACGATTAACGTGTTTTGGAAACTAACTGCACAACAGGCAGCACTATTAGTTATCTCAGTCTCAGAGCAGCATTTCTAATTTTGACTGAAACTGTCAGAGAAAACGGCAGCTTTGAGCAAGCCAGGATATTAATTTGCTGTTAAAATTATATGTCTAACATTAAAATGTTGGTGACACAATAATTTAATCCTAATGGCACTGACATATTCATAGGTTAATTTTGGAGAAATATCCACCTTGTAGTGCAGTTTGCACAAATTGTTTTAAAAAGGCACTCACCCTTCAAACATTACTGATGAGTCAAGATCTGCACAAATTGACAGAAACACTGAAGCAGCTCCACATTTTATTCTTATTGTCATGTATGTCCTATTTGTCAGGTGACAGAGGCAGCTCTGCCATGTTGTAGCTCAGACAGAGGTGAAGAGGCGAGGTCACAGGTGACTGACTGATGATTTGGTGCTATAGATTAACTAGTATTTATTATCATGACAGTTGTTAGGCTGCTGATGTAAATTGATTCATTAGTGTATATTTGACAAAGAATCTGAATTCACATGTCTCACTTTTTATATGGCACGAATCAATGTGTTATTTTATCAGGTGGCAATATGTCCTAGTGCAGTCAGAGGGGAAGAGCCAGGGCCAAAGGTGAGGCACATCAAGCACAGAATAATAATTGTAATCTGAGGATAAAACGCATGTACTGAGGCTGAAAGAAGCTTCAGTGCTCTCAGAAGACTAAAAACATGGCTAAGGTCAACAATGACTCTTAAACAATGCTGCTGTATGTCCACCAGGAGAGACTGGACAGTATAGATGTAAAACAAATACAGTATGCCAGCAGTTTATCTCAGTTAACAAGAGGAGCAGGCATGTGTTTGGCTCCTTCACATAGTGGACATTGAGTTGTTGTGTGAGACACCAGTAGTCCATGTCTGTTGCTGTAACAGTAGTTCATGTTGAGAATAGAAAGTCTCAGCTCACTGATTTGATCGGGGCAATAGTGCCTAAACTGTTGCATAATTTTGCTGAGAGATCTTTTACTTTGTGGTCATCTTAGATGAATAGTTTTATGGACAAAAACCAGCAGGTCATTCAGTGTTCCCTTAGTGCTAATGTATCAGAGATGTTGGTGTAGTATAACTGAAGTAATGATGTTAAGTCCTTAAAGTCATATTCTTTTATTGTCATGACTGTATGTGAAGCTATTTTTATTTTTGTATGATACCTGATTTATATGGAATATGGCTGAAGTAAACTAAAGCCTAAAATACTTAGTCAGTCATTTGTTTAATAGTAACTTAACATTATATAATTCACATATAAAACTATGAATTGTGATTTTAAATTGTTTATAAGCACGTAGAATAGGATATGTAGGCAAGTATATTTCTCCTCTTTTTATTAAGAAGCAAAAACAAAAAGGAAAAAAAAAAGAAACCGGGCAGGGTTCGGTGGTTGAATCATCCGTCCCCACCAATGCCAAAACCAAATCTACGCCCTTAATCAGTCACCAATCAGACTTGCAGGAAAAATATCAGCTTTCAGGTTGTCACTTCACAATTATCAAAAAAATTAATGTTTACAATATTATTATGGAGATATTGAAAATTGTACAATTAATCTATAACTTAGTCTGAAACAATAAATGTACTGCAATATTGATATTTCACAAAAATCACAATTCTCATTGACATGCAGTTATTGTGACAACGATAAGGGAAGCGGCCTAATGTGTACATAGAAAATATTAAACTTAGGACCAGTGGCGTGTCTAGAAAATTTTTGTTGGGGGGGCCACGTAGGGGCACAGATTTGGAGAAGGGTGGCAGATGTAATTGGCAGATAATGTTAAAAACAATTCTACCAACCGTTAACCATAATTCAATAACCCTATAAACCTAATAACCGAATGCGCTTTTAACTCTTATTAGAATGAGATTTTAACCACTACGGTGCAAAGTTTTTAGATACTG
>NW_005187417.1:4089597-4094921 GCF_000239375.1 Pundamilia nyererei
GGGTTTTTTTTGATCCACACACAAATCTTTTTTATTGTTTTAGCTTCGAGGTGGCACCTGGGGTGGCCAGTCTGGTTGGGGGGTGGCCACCCCGCTGGACACGCCACTGCTTAGGACCTTCCTACTTATATTCATCTCTCCTTTTTGTTCCTAACATGTTTGATGTTTGACCTTTTTAGATACAAAACAATACTAAATAATGATTTAATAATTTGGGTAACAGTCTGCTGTGCTGTTGACCTTTGGCCAGTTAAGCCTAAAATCTGAAGAAATTCCCTCAGGATTCCCTGATGACTTATATACAAAAGTATACCATAATGCCTAAAAATACGTATATTTATTTATTTCTATTATTATGATTTCGTTATTTGCAGGCTATTACTTTAATTAACTATTCGTTAGTGTAACTAACTATTATTATTCCAGCATTTACTTTACCTTAAAGAATACAATAACATCATTCTTGAGTTTTTAGATTAGGAGTAAAAATTAGATTAGGAATGAAGTTTGATATTTAAAAAAATCTTTATTTATTGTCGAGTTTCAATATTCAAATATATAATTGAGAATTAAAATTGAACATAATGAAGCTCCGAGCATAAACATTATGATGTTATCTTGTTTTTGTCCAGTATTTGTTGAGCCCCATTAAACATAGACAACCAAAAACATTTTTAAGGCTGAACATGAAGCAAACTGCAGCCAACATGAACCCAAACAAACCAGGTAAACTCGTCAGGCCGTGAAAATGAAGATGAAGCCACCTGTACAGCCAGTCGTTTCCTTTAATGACAACACTCTACTTACAGACAGGTTGAGCTGATACTATTAAACTACACAAAAGAACTTTGTGTACTCAAAGAACAAACTTGATGTGCAGCATTCGTTTGCATGGTTTTGTTCTTTGTTGTAGGAAAACTGCAGCTTTACAATTGGAGTACCAACCTTTCAGGAACCAGAGATGATGTGCAAAAGACAAAAACGCTACACCCTGCTTTTAAAAAGTGTCTTTCTATGGCTCAGCCACAGGTCTACAGTATATTAGCCAGATGTCATGTGTCTCGTGGTATTTCAGTGACACCTAACACTTGCCAATCCCATCTCATGAATTTTGGCCATATCTGGATCACCAAACATCTGTAAATTATCCATAAGTAGCAACAGTAACAGTAGGCTCAAATGTGCCCACTTTCAGAAAGGTGTGGAGTTAGCTTTTAATGTGACATTATGAGTAAGTCCTTAATAAATAAGGTGTAGCCGCAAAATAATGACATCAATTTCAACAAAGGACACTAACTTAATGCTAAATAGCTGCCTAATAATTAAATTAACAAAAGGAAAGAATGGAGCCAATGCTTTCAGGCTGAAATATCTCATTTAGGATTTGAATAAAATAAAATCTATCCTGTCTCCACAGTCAAACTGACATTATAGTTTGAAAGTCAAATCTTGACTTTAAATCAACACTCAGTTTATTCAACACTTTGCCATCTATAGTGCATTTATACTCTTTAACAAGCAGCAGCTTTGAATGCCTCTCAGGTAACACACATTTCATTTTATTTGACACACAGTGCACACAAACCTGAAATGGTTTGTCTTGTTTGAATTAAAATGAAAGTACCTTGACTTCACTGGAAACACTTATTGCACTGGATATGCAAGAACTAGATTCACTGCCTCCAACAACCAATAAAGTTGTTGTTTACATGGAGACTTTCCAGGGTAATAAGTTGTTCCCCAGATTTAAAGGAATAGCCTATAATACAAAATGACAATATTTTCCCTGTTTCTTAGGTGCTACAGCACATGGGTGCTGTATTCACTTTTTATGATATGGGTTAGAGTTTGGGGCTATAGACGAATTAATGTGTAACAGAACATAGAACACGTGGATCTGTGAAAATGATGCAACCAGTTACATCCATTTCTTTTCTGAGTTATATCTAATTACTAAATGATTCTTTGCAAGGTTACATTTACACTTTTACACTAAATCACTTTGTCTAAGGTAAGTTTACTTTTGTGCAGCTTTTAGTATAAAGCTCATAGCTTCTTAGCCTTGATTTGGTATTTGACAGTACTGTAGGAGACAATTCATGCTTCAGCAAACTAGGAAAAATACACATTTAAACAGTTAATCTTACACACATAAAAATACAAATATTATAACCAAAACAAACAAACAAACAAAAATGGTATTCAAAGCACCTTGAAAGCCATAGCTCAAGTACAAATGAATGATAGAGGAAACTAATACTGGCAATACCTTAAGTTTGACCTTTAAATCTCTTAGCAGTTGGGACTTTTGCTTCTTGACTTGCATCAGAAAGACGCTGCCAGCTGCTCTTCCAAATGGTAAGACATGGTTGAAATGCCCAGTAAAATTAAAAGCGAGAAGACCCAGATCAAGCTTGCGGACCAGGTCACGCTCAGAAGTCCCTACTCTTCAATAAGTGTCCTTATATATCAAACTTGTCTCTTTTCTTAGGCCTTTCTCACAATGCGGCCGCACTTCCTCAGGTCCCTCATTCCTCTATTTGTCCTGACCGATTGGATGCTTGCCCTCCAGGCTCCCTGACAAACACGAGCACTGAAAAGAAATACAGAGAGTTTGAATGGAAACCTCATTAAACTTAGACAATCCAAGAAAAACGGGTGTTGTGGGGCATCTACAACATGCTGCACAACACTTCAATTCTGTTCAGTTAAATTTTATATATACAACAACAGTTGCTTGAAGGCACTTAATTTTAAAAGATAAATGCTCTAATATTAAAAAGAAACAAAGAAAACCCCAATAATCACATGACCCACATGTGCAAGCATGTGATTGATTTAAGTAACAGATTTAAAAATATCATTAAAAACAAAGGGGTTTTTAATGATCTTGTATGTGTTTTTTTTTATTGTGATTGATTGTCTATCTATTGCAGGTTCGAAATGGTGACAGAAATGTTCTTTCTGACCCAAAATGACTTTTCATCATTCGTTACAGATATGGTCGACAGATTACAGTCAACCAAGACTGGTGGTTGTGAATGTTTCACCAGCTGCTGTGAGTGTGAACATTTAACACATTATAGCTTTAGTTTGGTAAGTCATTTACAAGTTCTGCAAAACCTTTCTTTTCTCTGATCTCCCCCCGCCCCTCAACAGCCATTTACTAAAAACTATCAGAGGCTGCAGGTGGTTAACACTACTGATTGATTACCGCCATTCATACACCTAAACACACTCACACATACCTGGAGCTCAGCAGAGGTCGGTCAGCTCGTTTGCGAGGCTTGGCGCTCTGTCTCCGGTACTGCATCCAGCCGCAGACCAGGTCGTGCGCGATCATCACGTACAGCAGGAAGATGAGCACGGCGGGATCCATTCAGCCGCCGTATGACACGCGGCTGGCGCGAATGAAGCCGGGGTAAACGAGAAGCGGGGACCGCACGAGGCTGCGGGTGTATGATCTTGTGCAGGATGGCAACTGAGAGATGGATGACTAAGATCCAGAAGGGGGCTGGTGCCCAAGTTGCCCTGTGCCCACTTTAGGCACTCAAATCGCAAGACACGAACGGCTACCGCAGTGGTCCCTCGGATTACATCCATGATAGCACAACATCCTCCAAAACCACCCCGAACATCCGAGTGAAGCGGTGGTTTCTGTGCGTCTCACGGGCAACATCTGAAAGCCGCGGTGACAACTGCAAAGAGGGGACCTCGGAGGATGTTGCCGTAGAGACGCGACCGTTGCTAAGGGCATGCTGTCGTCATCCCATCTGAACGAAGCATCTGCACCCAAGAACACATTATTGCTTAGGCTGTTATTTATCCTTTGACACACGGGTCATGCAGCAATTAAGTCTTTTTTTATTTTTATATGTTAGTAGTATATTATTCACCTTATATAAATATTTAAGCCACACAAGTATGTGTAATTTGCTTGCTTTCACTTCAACAGTAAGCAATCTGAATATAGAAACCATAAAATATTTGTTACTTTGAAATTAAATGAATGACGAGTCTCTGAAGTGCCACATTCTGTATCTTGTGCACAAAAAATATTTACCCCGTGAGAAGTTTTTATGTGGTGAGCACATTATAAGAACCCACCAGGTAATTACAGTGTACACAAAGGATTACAATTTTTTATAAAAATTGCCAACTTGACCTCAGAGTCTCAGTAATTTCTGCAATAATTTTCAGCAAATAGGTTTTTATTTCAAACACCACATAAACAGTTTCATAACCTCCCACATAAAAGGGCTATACACTCCCTGGCCACTTTATTAGGTACACTTTGGGAGTATCATGTTGAACTCCCTTTTGCCTTTGTTCTTTATGGCATAGTTTCAACAAGGTTATGAAAACATTTCTGAGAGATTTGGGCCCATATTGACATTATGGCATCAACGGTTGTTGCAGATTTTTGGGCTGCACATAATGCAAAACCTCCCATTCTCCAACTGCTTTATTAGATTGAGATCTGATGTCTCTGGATACCATTTGAATACAGTAAACTCATTGTCATCTTCAAAAAAACAGAGATATTTTTAATTTTGTGACGTGGTGTGTTGTCCTGTGGATGCAGTCATCAAGTACACTGTGGTCATTAAGGCATGGACATGGTCAACAATGCTCAGTTGATACTAAACTGCTCAAAGTGTGGAAGAATATATCTCCCACATCATGCTGAACCATTAATACAAGGCAGGTTGGATCCATGCTTTCACATGTTTACACCAAATTCTCACCCTACCATTCCAGTATTTCAGCAGACAGCTGAAGGTGTTGTAATGGAAATTGTGTATTTTGTTTGAGTGTTTTTTATATTTTTTAATATTTACATGCTTATATTTTCAGAATTGTAAAACCTTATTGTGGATGTAAGAGCCAAATTATGTGGATATTTTGCATCCAACTCATTGTGTAACATTTTATTCGGTGGTATTTGACGGTTTGGGCCCCAGGAAGACTAGCAACCACTGTTGTGGAAGCTAATGGGGTTCCTTATAAATAAACAAATAAACAGCAAGACTCATCACTCAGGCAACATTTTTCCAATCTTTTGTTGTTCAATTTTGGTAAGCCCATGTAAACTGTAGCCTCTGTCTCCTGTCTTTAGCTGTCAGATGTGCCACCTGGTGTGATCTCCTGCCGCCGTAGCCCATCTGCCCTAAGGTTTGATGTGTTGTGTGTTCAGAGATGCTGTACTGCATACCTTTGTTGCCTTCCTATTAGCTTGAAGCAGTATGGTTATTTTCCTCTGACCCTTGACATTAACAACAGAATTTCACCAAGAGAATTCCCTTCTCTCTCTCTCTCTCTCT
>NW_005187417.1:4095563-4107353 GCF_000239375.1 Pundamilia nyererei
TATATATATATATTTAAAACCATTATCTCTAAACCACTGAGATGATTGTGTGGGAAAATCCCAGCAGATCAGCAGGAGGCCCATCTCGTACCAATGACCATGCAACATTCAAAGTCACTTAAATCACCTTTCTTCCTGATTGTGATGCTTGGTCTGGACTTCAGCAGGTTGCCATCTCCATACCTAAATGCCTCAAGTTGGTGCAGCGGCTGGCTGATAAGATTTTTGTGTCAACAAGCAGTTCAACAGGTGTACCAAACAAAGTGTATATCCATGCAGTTTCACTATTAATCAACACTGTTAGCTAACAACTTCACTGCTAGCTACTTTCACCTTTCTATTTCAAGTAATAAATATACTGTTATCAAAAATTGTGTTCATTAAAACTTGTATTTCAACTGTTACTCTGTTTGCTAACAATTCAGCTGCTAATATTTAGCTGCATATATTAAGGTAGACATTTTTGTTTTAGATATGTTTTACTCATAATTTTAGCTAGGTTTCACAGTCTTTTTCAGTTGTTTAGCAAGCTATTTCATTAGCTTGTACATACAACCTGCCAGCAACTATTTACCTATACTTTTAGAAGCTAACAATGTTGTCAGTTAGCTGTACTTTTGGCTAGCTATTCAGATGACCGATTTACTCTTTTATATTTTCTACTGCTTATTGATTAATTTATAATTAACAGGTAATTCACTACTCAAATCTTTAAATAAATTATAGTTTTTAAAAAAATATGATTTCAGAAAAAATCTTTAGACCTACTTCCTGCATACACCAGAAGTACTATCTGGGATCAGAGAAAAAAACACTGGTCTTGCAGTAGTCATCATTATTTATTACCAGAGCTCAATCACAGCTTGTTTTAAAACAGAGTAAAATGAACCCTTCAGTACATATAAAACATTGCATTACTCTAACAATCTTTACAAACACTAGCGCACCTCAGCGTCCACTTAAATGCAACTTTCTCAAGGCTATAACCTGCGTGTTTACAGTCTTTTCTCTTTTGTCCACAACTTTCCTTCTTTTTGAACAACAAATTAAGAGTTTATGTCCCTAATATGAATTGGACTCCACTTACATATTGCAACTCAAGGGTTCTGATAAACTCTCATAGTTTCAAACTCCAGTGGCCCATTTATTCTGTTATAAACATGTAGTCTCTAGGCTGAAGCTGGGAAAAAAACCTTATGAACAGACAAAGTTATATTACTTTTCCATATGCTGAGTATTTATTCCCACAACTAGCAAATTATTTTATCTAAAATAGGAGTGCCCATTTTAGAAGATAAAAAGGGGGCTTAAACTACTGAAATCTTTCTGCTGCTTGCACTTAAAATTAACTTATAACTGTTCGAGGTTTCTGAGACACCTAAAAGGATCTACTTACAGCCATTTCTGTCATTCATGGGCTGTGCCCAGTCTTGATTAAGAGAAAGTTCATTTTCATCCAAAACACATCAGAACTTTTGTCTTCTTTCCATCCACAGCCAGAGTCACATCTGATCTGAGGTATCTTCACCAATTAGGCTTAGCTTGGTTGGTCAGTGTGTGAGCTATGCTTGCATATTGTGTGTGTGATGTATGGGTGACACAAGTAGTTCTCCTGCTGTGATATCACCTTTTTTCAACAAACCACCTTTGGGTGGCAGAACCTTTGTACCTTGAGTCTCATTCCACCTCCATTTCTCTGGTGTTACAAGAGACCTGCAAAAACATAAAAAGGTCAGACTGTTGTGAAGTGAAAATGTCAATTTTGGATAAACTGCTACATGAAAGATAACTTCTATTTTCCGTTAGTTTGACCATTAATTTCATGATTTATTAACATATTCATGAAATTCAAACATGAAATAAAGAAGCCTATAAAAAATTTTTTATGTTCATGTACAGCCTCTGAAGCCAAAACCCAGTGAATCAGCACTTTGGTAAGAAAATGTATGAATGAGAGATTCAACAGGTGGCGACAGATAGGACTTCAGCAGGTACCATGTTACTTTGTCTCTGGTGTTTAAGTGCTAGTTTATATGAAGTATTCTGGAGTTTATTTCTACCATCTGGTGGCAGAAAAGTCTATAAAGCTGCCTCTTATAGGGATTGGAAATCAAACAGCAAATGTCATATTAAATACTCACAGAGACATTATTGAAACCAGCTGCCATCTGGGTTTTGGGTCTGCGGAACTGTAACATGGTCCTGCTGAAGTGAACTCTAATTAATTATTAGTGATTAATTAAGACACATTAAGGTAAAAATCAGCAGTTTTGATCATATGGGCAATGCTTTTGTCCTTTTGCTTTCTGACAAGTGTTCTTAAGGGTCTGAATGTCAGATTTACTCACTGTGAGGTCTGTGTCATAAGACTCATTAGTGAAACCAGCAACAAATGAGGAAGGTGATGTCTGTCGTGTTCGCAGGTAGAAAACCAGCAGGCCGACCAACGTGCCGATGAGCAGAAGGACCACAATCACAGACGCCGCGATCCCTCCTGCATTGTTTCGGTTTGGGGAGGCTGCAGCACAGATGGGAAACATTTAGTATTTGTCTCATTAATGTAGTGAAGCCAAACTTTACATTGTAGTTAGAAATTCAGTCAAATAGTTGAATGGTTAAAAAAAAGTGCTGAAAAACTGAATATTATTAAAAGCATATTAGTTCTAAATTCACTTTGTCAGTTAGGAAATTTAATTTTATTTAAAAAAACCCATCTTAGCAGTGACTGCTGCTTTTTAAATTTCTCAGCACTGAATCTGAGCATGCACATTGTGCAGAAACATTAAAAACCTCTAATACAGTCTGCAATAGTTTGAATAGAAATCTGGGAGTTCTGCTCATACGTTTTATTGGATCTGTGACTTTGTTAGCACAGTTGATCCCGATGGTGTATTCGATGTCATCCAGAGCTACCACACCTGCTGTACCTTTGACGCCTTCAAAAACAATCTGTTTACAGGAAAAGTAAGATGACAGCAGAGATTGCAGTAGGTCGTACATGCTTACATACAACAGCAAGTCACTAAGTGTATTCAGCCATTTGTTATAAATGTGAGCCTGACCTGGTATTTCTCAGTAGATGTGATGTCGATGTCAAAACGTTTCCACAGTCCAACAAGTTCGGTCTCAGCCAGCGGGTTGAAACGACCTTCGGAGAGTCTCCATACTTTTAGCTGGCAGTCCGCTGAAGTCATTCATAAAAAAGGTTAAAAATATTTACAGGTAAATGCATTCAAAACTGACATAAATTGAATATGTTTTTTCTTTCTTACACGACTGGCTTTTATAGAGCCAGAACTTCAGGCAGGTGCCCTTAGTAGGGGGCAGGTGAGGGCTCAGCAGTAGAGCGTTTTGACTCACTTCTGTCCGATTGCTGCTTGGAAAGAACAGGAAGTGACCTTGCAGAAAAGAAAAGAAGGGTGTTTTGAAAAAGAAGATAAGAAGTGTGACTTTGCAGCATCCGCCAGCTGTCTAGTTGTTTGTTCTCTCTGGTTTTACCTTTTTCTGTGCCCAAAGTGTGGTCGTCAAGTGGGATTGGGTAGTGACGTTCCATCTCTGCACTCGTCAGCTCCCAGTCCAGTTTGTCTATGGTCATGTTCTGAGTGTTGCTCCAGCTGCACATGCCTCTCTCCATACTACACTTGGAACCTGGGGAATCTAACAAAATAAATATTACGCTATAATTGTGCAATATTGAGTAGGATAAAATATTATAGAGGAGGTAGTCATGTACTCGGAGTAGTTTTTGAAAACTAATATAAGGCCTTTATTTTAGTGGGTTAAAGACATAAAAATACACCAGTGCAAATTGGCTTACACCTTCTCTAGGTGGTACTGTAGGCAATTGTGGTTTCACTCACCACAGGAGTGCAACACTAAGTGCATTGTTTTCTTTGGCCTGTGGCCAGTGGTGAGTAAAAGACTTCTCTAGCCTTTAAGAGCATCATCCAGCCTCCAACTTAACAAAAACCTGTTCTAACTCAGCATAGTGTAACCACAGAGTAGTACAGACACACTGAAGCCACAATTTCAAATATACAGCACCAAATGGAAGACAAACAAAAATATGTCTAAAGAATGTAATAGTCATTTTTACTGTAGTCTTAAAGTCTTAGCGGGATCCTTGGTTAAAGCCCATGAGGAAAAGTATCTAGATACATAGAGCTGCGTGCTGCTTTTACTGCAGTCTTAAAATCTGTAGTGATTTCAATCTTGATGAGGCATGTCAGTACAAACCTTGATTTTCACAGGGATAATGTGAAAGAAAGATGTCATCGATTGCAATGCAAGTGTCTTTCCCTCCAGCTCCGACAACCTCAAATTCCAACTGCAGAAGAAAATTACCACAAAATAAGCTTTGAACAGCGGGCACAAAGTCCTTAGATCAAAAGCTACTGTGCAAAAGTCTTGAGGCACCACTCATTTCTTTGTTTTTTGCTATGAAAACCTGAAGTAGTTGCATGAAGATTCACTGTACAACACAAAAACACAATTTGCAGAATTCTAATTGAAAGCCATTATTTGATATGACCACCTTTATTCTTCCACACAGACCCTCAGTAATCTCTTTAAGTAGTTTTCAGGGATAGTTCTCCAGGCATTTTGAAGGAAATTAAAAGTTATTTCTTGGATTTCTTGGATCTGCCTTTGTTTTTCTCCAAATTTTCTGTCAAAATGATCCCACATTGCTTCAGAAATGCTGAGGTCCTGGTTTTAGGGAGGTTGAACCATGATTGATAGTGTTCCACTGTGTGTTTTTCTGTCCAGATTGTCATTGTCACGGGTCTGTGACCCATCGTTTCTGTGTTTGGACTTTTGATTTTGGTTTATTTAATATTCTGAGGTTAAGATTCTGTTCCTTGTTTTGGTTATTATAGTTGTTAGCTTTCTGTTTAACATTTGTATTCTTAGGTCACCTTAGTTTTCTTATCTAGTCTTTACATTTCTGTTGTCAAGCCTCCCCTCTGTTCCATGCCCCATGTATAGTCATAATTCTGTAGTTATATATTTTCAATGTGTCTCTTGCTCTCTCTCTGTTTAGTCAGTCACGTCTCAGTGTTTGTTCCCCTGTCTTGCCAGTTAGATTATAATCCAGCCGTGTTCCCCAGGTGTTTCCTCTCTGCCCTGATTCCTTCATGTATACATATTGTCTGTGTCTTTTTGTGCTCCTTGTGATGATCTCCCTCTTGCTGTTTGCCCCGTTTGTTCAGTGCCTGCAGTGTATGTTTCTAGGAGAACCGGTCAGTTAAGTTACTTAGATTTAGTTATTTGTATTTTCCAGAAATAAAGCTGTTAAGTTCAGTCCTACATTTGGGTCCTAACCTGCCTGCCACACACAGCGTCATGACACAGATATGCTTTTACTGCATTGACAGTGTGTCTGGGATCATTAGCATGCTGAAAAATGAAGCTGTTGCCAATCAGATAATGATTTTTTTTTCCTATTAATTAAGTTCATAGCTCACAGATACACCTGCTGTAGATACTTATCTGGTTTCCTCAGATTTTTTAAGTGCATAGTGCACACCATGCCAAAGTTTTCAGCTAATGGCATTATGGGAATCACTTTGCTGGTGTAAAATGACTGTTTTATGCCTTTCAAACTGTGTTATGTGTGTTATGTGTTATTCAGCTAAAGAAAGTGGAACAAATGATGTGTCTAGAAATGCAAACTAAAATTGGTTCTTTGCTGATGGGATGACAGTGAGATGGCTCGAAACTTTTGCACAGTATAGAGAGAGCGGAGAGTGTGAGTGACTCAGGCAGACTGCTGAAAATTGAATTCACACATGTTCATATTTTTAGATAAATGAGTTTATTAAATGAGTAATTTATTTTATGTGAAGGATAAATTAATCACATTAAAAGTGGCTTAAAAAGTCTGTATCTGCCTTCACACTTACCTGCCAGTCCTCAAGGGAGCTCGAAATGTTGCCATAGCCATGACGCCACACATCTCCTTGATTCAGGTTGTTTGTAAATATCTTGACCCGCTCTCCCTTCACTGGCTTCATATACACTGTAAGAGAACCTATGGGACACACTCCATTAGTTTAACTTTATGTGTGTGTCTGTGTTTTCCTCTGTGAAGCTGGCCCACCTGGATTCACTCCTCCCATGTGATACCAGAAATTTAGACACTCAGTACGGGTAGTTCCTTGGCGAACAGATGAGGTGAGGACTGCAGTGCTACCTGAGGGAAGGATGCTTGCTCCAGTGTTAACAACCATGTAGAAACCTGGATAGAGACCATACAGCGCATGAACACAATTCTCAATTTCTCAGTCTCCTGCATGTATATTCTAATGTTAAACAGCAGGGGTGTTTCTCACCCTGTTCAGTCTCCAGGGTGTGATCAAATTTGGGCCCATTTGATGTGGATGTGTATCCGCTACGGTGGAGCCACTGATCTTTACTAGAGCTGGTGTACCCACACTGTTGGCCTTCAAAGGAACACATCCTTGGGTTGGTACAGGGACCCTCCAAGAATGCCACATCGTCAATGGCAATGAGTCCATCATAGCCAGAGCGAACGGCTTCAAACATCAGCTGTTGATGAATTGGAAGAGAAGGAAGATGTTATTAACTATTCCTATTAAAAAGCCAAGTTAATTAATGTGTACAGGGGATTTTAAAACAACAAATACTGGACAATGTCATTGACAGAAACTTGATATCTATGTTTCAGATGAAACATAAGCATAAATAAGCAGACAGAAGTAAATTAATAAAAACATGCACAAGCAACAAAAAATACAAACATAAGACAGAAAGCTGGCATAAGTGGGAATAGCATCATGGTAAAAATGATAAAGAAAAATTGTGGGTCGTTATACATATTTAAGATCTTTGGAGGTGAAGAGAGGTTCAGCTGTTAAAAACTTGACCAAAATAATTTCTGCACTTCACTTGTACTCAGTGATGAGTTAAAGGGAGATGTGGTCTTTATTCTTCATAAAAGCAAAAAGCGTCAGTGCTGCATTTTAAACCAGCGGCAGGCAGGATAGGTCTACCTGTGAAGGGCATCTACTCCCTTACAGCTGCAATAATGTTTTGTTTTACCACAAGTGGGCAAAGTTTCTCCAAAAACTCAAACCATTTGTTTAAAATCAGTTTCACTTTGTGTCAGCTGGGATAGGCTACAGTACCCCATGACCCTCAGTTGGATAAGTGCTGAAGAAAAAAGGATGGATTTCCTTGTTTTAGTAATTTCACTGGTGCTGTGTGCAGTCATCACATACATGAAATTTTGAGATCTGGTGCGGTACTGGGCATTGTGCTTCATGCCAAACATTTCCACGAGCTCCACTGTGGGTCCACAGGACCATCTCAAAACCTTTGTTATCTATTAGCTTCACATTCAGAGTACCTGGAAGAAAATTATCAGAGATTTCTAGTTAAAGGTTTGTTTTTCTTTTTTTACTGAAGAAACAATCTTTCATTCTAAATTTACATATTAAATTCTTTTAGTCAAATTATCATCACCTGCATTTGGCCCATAGACTTTGTAGAAGAAGTAAAGGCAGTAATCTTTAGGACCCGGTGACTGTGGAAAGGAAATTAAGCGTCCAAACAAACCGTGCAGGTATGGACTCCTCATGTCCACGACAAGGCTTCTGCCTGAACATCAACAGACAGAC
Organism: Pundamilia nyererei; assembly: GCF_000239375.1. Lineage (NCBI taxonomy): Eukaryota > Metazoa > Chordata > Actinopteri > Cichliformes > Cichlidae > Pundamilia > Pundamilia nyererei. Next base: position 4,103,204 of record NW_005187417.1, read on the forward strand.
AGGTCAGCATCAGACACTGACACAGTATAATACCAATCACATAATGCTTAGCAAAATTAGTATCTTCACTTTCAAACTTGTATTATATTTATGGCAACTATTCAAAAAAAATTACATTAAATTATTACAAAGTACTTTTACTGTGCTTTCCATCATTTATCGACAGGGACTGAAAGGAGTTTATAGCAAAGAAACATCTCTCAGCTTTGTGACAAGAATAACATCCTAAATGTCAGCTGAAAAAATCAATTAACAAGGACCAATCATTACTGACAGCAGTTAAGAGCATTACACCTGCACCAAACCACACTGAGGGTTTTCTAATAGAGAGAGTGAGTCTGTGGAAAGGATTTAAAAGTATGTACATCTGAGATGCTCCCTGATTAAAAGCCTGTATAAAATGCTAGATTAATTTATTTGAAATGAGCTTACCAACACTGATAGTATGGTCCATCCCACTGAGCATTGTCCAGTCAAAGTTGTCGCTGCTGTCCTGATACCATCCACACAGTCCTTCTTCAAAGTTACATGACAATCCTGGGCAAACACACACAAAACTGGTTGGTTTAAGCAAGTACTAGACAATTTACTGGAAAAACTTTAAACTGAGCATCATAAATTATGTAAATTATAAGTAGATATTAAAGTTACCTGTTGGAGACCATGGATAATAGTCAACATGACAGTCACTAAATTGGACATTTTTCACTTTAATCTTGGAGCACTGACAAAGTTTCTTAGCGTGAGCTTCAAAAGCAAGCTGGTGAAGATAAAACAAAGCGGTCTAATGAGTTAAATAATATTTTAACTGTTTCATTGTTTGATTTTGTGTTACAGAAAAACAAATAGCATAGCATTAGCTTAGTCAAGCCACAAAGTGAAACTCAACATCAATTGTGTCAGATCAGCTGATCTCAAATCCATGAGCAGATGGTTCAGCTTATACTTCCTCTGAATGTGCCATTGGCAGATTTCCTATAGAGTGTGTTGCTTAAACCTCCCTAAACTCTTTTCTTTTGACTATAGTTTTCAGACTGAAGTTAAAAATATAATAATATAGCTCATGTCATGTGTACTGTTAGAGCGATGGACGCTCATGTTAAACAAGGTAAATATTTTAAATAATGAGGTCATGTTTAATCTCGGGCTTTGTATGATGACCTCACTGAAAGCTGATATCATCAAAGTGGCACAGAAGCCCCACCCAGCTACTATTCAAATTTTCTGTTTATGAGAGTCAGCCAATGAGAAGAGGAGTTGTATCTCTTTAGTTGAGCAAAATGATAAATACCTGAGCAGCAAGACTAAAGTGAAGCTGACCTGGAATCGATTTTTCCTGAATCCAATGAGTATGTCAGCGTGTTGCCAATCCTCTGCCTCTGGTCCTGTCTTCCCATTAAACTCCCACAATTTAGGCCCCGTGCCCATTGAGCTGTCGATCACTCTGACGGACAGATCACCTGCAGCAGAAAGATGCAACCGGGGTTATTTACAGCGTACCAAGTTTGTGTTCTGGAAAGAATAAAAAGATTTGCAGGGCAACAACTTACCAATATAACTGGGTTTCCCAGTTAGTGCATAATCAAAGCTCATGCTACAATTGGGACCAGTGGGGCCTAGGAGGGGGGTCCGTGTTTGGGCTTCAGTCAGCTGCTGGCCTGGAGCTTTGGCTACATACAGAAACTCCTCTGACAGATGAAAATAGACCCATGGGAATAAATTGTACTATGAAATTAGCACTAAACAAATAAATAAATGAATACCAGAAAGAGCTGTCTGTACCCTGGGCTGTGGAATTTTGATATAGTACCCAACCTTGACCCCCAAGACTGGTGTCAGTCCACCCTGAGCTGCCCTGAGAGTAAGAGAAATCACCTGCAGAAGAGGTTTGTGAAGAAACAGCAGTTAACAGCAGTGATTAAAAATGCAACCATAATCAGCAATAACCTTGTATATTACATGTTCCATGCATGAGACATTACTTGTAACGTTTAGGAGCAACCAAAGCAATAAACACAACCTACTTAATTTATTTTTGAAAATTAGCAATGAAATTGTGTAAAATACAAGTTAATTATTTACCAGCAGACTCTTTTAAGTATATTAACCTTCTTCTTGAAATAAAATAGCTATTATTAATAGAGTTGGGTTAAGTTTAGGAACACCCTGCTGGAATCAGCATCACTTCATTTCATAAAATCAAAAGTCTTATAATCATTTAAAACTTTGCAGACCATTTAAAAAAAGTCAAACCGAATAAGCAGGATGAATACACTCACCACATTTAGCTTCATCCTCTGCTCCTTCACAGTCAATATGAAAATCACACAACTTATCCGGTTCAGCACATGGATTTTTAGGGGGACCAGGGAATGTTTCAACAGAAGCATTATCTATGGAAGAGAAGAACATGAGCAAGAGTCATTCAATGACACAAGATGTTTATACTTATTCCCTGCAGATGTTTTTTCTCAAAGTTAAGACAATTAAGAAGCTTACTGCTTGATAAGCGGCATTCGGGAGACAAAACAATGCTGTCAATCGCGATACCTCCATATGCAAAGTTTCTGATTGCTGCCATAATCAGGATCTATAGGGAGAAAATAATTCAAAAGAGCAGATTAGCTATTTTATATTTCAACTAAAATTCTCATCAGTTACACTATAAAAGAGGTAAAAAAACAAAAAAACAAAGCCCAACAACTAAATCGCTTATTTCCAAGCTGCTGGATTTTTGAATTTTGTGAGTACAAAAATACTAAATTACATTTAGTAGTCACGTAAACTCAAATTAAAAGACATGTTTTCTTTTCTTTTATTCTTCATTTGTCGCATGTAAACTGTTCTTTTCTTTCTATTGAGTATTACATTCAGATCTCAAATGTTTTTTATTTTAAAGTCAGAAACTTGATTTTCGATTATTTATGCGCATGTAGAAGCTGTACGCTAGAGCTGAGAAGCTTTGGTTTAATGCGATCTATAAAATGTTGTTGTTTGCTTTTTAGGCGATGTTATATTCATTTTAAATGTTTACATTTAAATGTTATTTTTTAAATATATTATATTATGATATATTTCTTATATATATTAGTAGAACAATAATGAAAAAAAAAATATATATATGGATTTGTATGCATTAATTACATAGGTACATGGAGACCCAGTATTGCAGGGTCTTTACATTATGATATAAAGCGGCTTTTGGTATATTACATGGAATTGAACTGAACTGAATAATCACCATCATTTCCGTTAAAGTAAATTAAAGTATATGTGAAAAGGTAAAAATATTTTCCCTCATATTTTAATTATTTAAGCTTAAAGTTAAAATTTAACCACTGTTGCCTTCACAACATCAACTTCCCTCTGAACTATTTCATAATGTTCATGTATTAAGAATTTAAAGTTTTCTGTGTGGAAAAGTGTTTGATTAAACGATGACTCCCAGCTATCCTTAATTGGCTCACCAAAACACCAATCTCAGTATTAGCAGTAAACATTACATAGATTACTGTAGTGGCTTGGATGAATCATCTCTTATCAAATCATCGCACCTCCGAGCTACATGAATTTCTGTGGCCAGACTTAACCGATTCTGTAAACTTTACTTACTCACAAAAACCTAATTTTACTGATCTTTACCTTATGTAATAACTTCTTTGCTATTCAGGGTTTGTTTTTTTTAAGATTTGTAGTCGTAACCCATCAATATCCCTATTTTAGAGTTGGAATGGGTGAAGCCCAGCTTCCCTATTACGGTTATTAATTCACCTGTGAGAGGCACTTACCTGGAAAGTGACGTTGGTGACAATCTCCACCTCTGCCTTTACCCAGAGATCACCTAGAGAGCCACCTCTTTCCCACACTGGGTAGATATATTTATCTGCAACCAACACCGTCAAACCCCCCGACCTCGGCCCAAACTGGTGAGTGTACATCACCATCTACAACAGGCAGGTACAGTAAACTCGTGAAATTAGGAATTGAATTCAAATTATTGTTAACAATGTTAATTTAAAGATGAGGGATGAAAAAATGCTTTTCTCTCCAGGAATTTAAGAAAGAAAGAAAGTGTACTTTATTGGTCCCCGTGGGGAAATTCCTCTCTGCATTTAACCCATTCACTCAGTGAAGCAGTGGGCAGCCATTG
>NW_005187417.1:4107382-4119489 GCF_000239375.1 Pundamilia nyererei
CCGACCTTCCGATCATGGGGCCACGACTCTACCTACTGAGCTATCCCTGCCCTCCTCCCCCCCCCCCTTTTTTTTTTAAATAAGAAAGTATACTTTTTAAAAACAATAACCCTTATGTGACTGTTAATTCAATTTGTGAATAACATTTTCCACATTTTTACCTTTTCAAAGCATTTGAATGTTTCAGACTACTGTGAAACAGTAAAAGTAAAAGCCGCTGAAGAACGAAGGCATCAGTTTTGGACTCACCTTACAAGGATGTGAACTGTTGGTGGGTTCAAGAGAGCGACTTTGGAAGGAGGCCCAGTCCATTTTGAGACCCTCATCAGGGACCGTAACATAGAGAAAATGACCTGAAATAAAAACAAAGACATAGTATTTTTTTAAATCTGCCTTTTATTTCTAATACAAAAGCATTTCAAATACTAGCAGTAAGGAGTAATAGCATAGCTTCAGTAGCAAAAATACAAAAGGGTCTTCTGATTTGTCTGAATATCATACCTGATGCTGAGTTACTAGAATGATCTCTGCCTGGTCCTTTCAGAGGATCCGTGTTGGTGATCTGTGTCTGATTTGTCCTTACCCATTTCAATGATGAAAGTGACCTTAGGTCCCAAATGCAGAGGCCTTCCTCAAAGTCACAGGACTCATATTGAGCTGGGGACGCAACAAACAAAGACGGAACAAATACTCATCATCATGAAGTGTACTGTCCATAAAAGATGGACATGGTCATCGTGGCAACTTTTTTAAAGCCTTAAACCTGGTTTATAAATATTATTTAAAAATATATACCGATCTTTGCCCAATACCTGTGTTGCCTCTCGATCACAAGCAACCTCCTTCAAGCAAACTCTGTTTTACAAAGTACTGAGTACAAAATCAGGTTTTTTGTTACTGGGAAACATGGCAGCCGTTCCAGCCGCAGCACTTTGTTGGAGTAATTTTGCTTAAAATATTAACATGAAGACAGTTTGGTCCTTACCAATAAAAAGCTCCTTTTGACAAAGATATTTAATGTAAGATGATTCATTCTGATTTCAGCATTTCTTACAAAAGCTAAAAGATGATATTGATATGAGTCGCTTCTACAGGAATGTTTATTCTGAGGCAACTGAGCAAAATACACAAGAACCGCTTTTCCACTGCCTTATATAATAACACATCTTCTTTTTGCAACCCAAGGCACTCATGATTATTTTAAATCGTACTGACAATGGATTTGGATTTGTTGTTCCTTGTCAGTTTTATTATTTTAACCACGTTTTATTATTCCTGTTGACAAAAGTCAGTCTGTCTTCCAATCTGAACTAAACCTGCCACACACTGTTGGAGACTGAGTTTGGAGTTTTAGCTTGATAACAATAAACAAAGAAGTGCCATAGAAAAAACAAATGCATCTTAGCAATATTTTCACACATGCTTGAAATTATAATTGTAATTACGTTTTAATTTGTATTAATTGCACAGGCCTATTACTCTATGTCACTTCTGCTAAAAGGGACAAAGGACCCTGTGCACAGGTGTCCCATTCAAGAGCGAAGAGCCGCGTGTCAATCACTGATGATATGATGATGACATTTTTGGTTAGGTCAGCTGATGGTTAGGACTACAAAAGTGGTTTTAGCACACTGATCAAAATACATGGTGGTGCTACACTCTTAATAAAATACGCTTGTACACACCGGCGCATCGACTGGGACTATAGCTGTGTCTGAACGTACTTCCAGTGACATTTGCAGACATTTTTTAAATTTGATTGAACTTTTGTGAACAATAAGTCTGTTTTCCCCACCAATTTTATTACTTTGTATTGTGACTAAAATATTCCTACATATTTATTATGGGATTCAGGTGAAATTAGATTTCTCACTGCAGTTGAGCTCATCAGATCCATCACCACAGTCATCGCTGCCATCACAGAGATGGCGCTCCTCCACACAGGCCTCGTTGTTACACTTCACCATCCCTGCTGAACAGTTTCCCCCGGGGACTGGTGCTGATGATCAAGAGAAAATAAAAAACTATCACTTATGAATCAGTTTACTGGAATTAATTGATTGTAAAACACTCTGCAAGGACTTGAAAAAAGGCAGGGACAAATGGGATCTTTTGAGGGGCTTACAGGGAAGAGCACAGTCTAGAAACTCCAGCTGGTCTATGGCCACATCTCCTCTTTGTCCCACTGACCGCAGCGAGTGAAGACGGATTTGAAAAGTTGAGGGAATCCGGCCCAGAAAGATGAGAGCTTCCCTCCAGGCACGAACACTGGAGGCCTCAGGACGCCAAACAACAGCCTCTTCACCACCTGGGTAGAGGACAGATGCCCACAAGGGCGTAGATCCCAGACCGGTGTTACCTACAGTAAAAAGTAAACATTAAAGTATTCATTAGCACGACAGCTGCAGGGAAAATACATTTTATCTTTAAAGATTGTTAAAGAAACATTGTACATTTTTAAAGGTAGGGCTTGTTATGACCAAAAACAGGACTAACAGAGAGAGACGGAGAGGAAAAAACCTGGTTATCTAAATATATGACATGCAGTTATTTGCCATCATTACCCGAGTCCCACAGGAAGTATCTGAGGCGAAGGCGACACGTTGTTGAAGACTGATTAATCTCTGGAGAGATTAAAACTGCAGTGTGGAGCAAGTCTTCATTCACTGCACTGATTCCCATGAACCAACCTTTGTAAAAAGACATATTGATTAGAACATTTTAAGATATTACCATTCCAGTTTAATGCAGGATGACTCTCTAAAATACTTGCAATAATACAGCTTTGACTATAAACATGACAATAAAAAAGACTGTACAATACCTATGGCTGTGCCGGTGGTGTAATCGGTGGACGGTCCACTGTCAGGCACCGTTTCCCCTCTCTGATGTCTCTCCCATTTGTATTGTGCACTGGGCGACGTGTCAGCCCATCCACACATTCCTTCATCCTCAAAGTCACACACAAACCCCTTTCCATTGTAGCCTTTCACAGGGGTGACAAAGCATTCAGTTGTTATAATACTGTGTATTACAGGAGAGGTCTTCCACTAAGAAAACTATTTACCCTACCATAATTTGGAGTAAAATTTTCCTGCTGTGTAGGTATAAAATCTAGAAATTGTGACCAAACCTTAGAAACCGCTAAGTTTTCCCGTAGCAAGCAGATGCCACAGATGCAAAATCAGGGTCTTTTAAGTTTTATCTTAAATATGATGATTGTTTTATTTGAACATAAGTGACCAGCATCTCAAAATTAGTTAAAATTCCCCTTTCAGAATGTCAATAAACCACAGAAGCTTAATGAGACCATAACGATCATGTAACATGATCACATTGATATAGTCAAGTCAAATCTATGGGTGATGCTAATCATATAATCACATTTTATGCTTAAGGACAACAGATGGAAATTAGCCCTTGGCTATAATCTGGTATGTTTACATTCATGTAATTTTGTTTACATTTATGTTCAATAACATGCACTGTCCTAAATACAATAAATACAATATTCAGCATATTCAGCACTGAAGCATTTTCCCGTTTTTGAGATAAATCTGACAAGAAATGGCACCAAAAAAAAAAAAAAAAAATCCGATTATAGATGGGACTAAATTACATTTTTAAAACTTACCACAGCCTTGCTCATCACTCCAGTCTGGACAGTCTTGCACAAAGTTACATTTCCTCCCAGGAGCTTGACACGACTGAGCTGAAGAGCCAGCAGCTGGATAAGAATATGAAACACAAAATTCTTTTTTTTTCTTTTGTCCTGTGAAATTACACCTGCTGATCAAGGGTGAATGAGATGGTCAAAAATCAGACCAATGATCACTATGGACTGCAAAAAATAACTGTAGCCTTTCCTATTAAAAGACAACAGGTTATTAGTAGAAGCCTTAACCTGTCAGAGCTGATGTAAATATGCAAATATCTTCCAGCCAAAGATTGAAAATACTCAAATATTTTCCATCTTTGCTTCTGGGTGTGTGACTCAGGCCCAAACTCTCTCATGACTCATGACTCAAAGGTTTACAACCCATCTAATGCCAACAGGCTCAAAGACCGCAGAGAGGTAATCAGGGTGACACCATCCACTGAAGGCATCTGTCCAACCAAACGTCTCTGACTAAGACTCAAGACTTTATGATTCAGTAACCTAATAGCTAGAAAATAGACAGGACACCAGACATTTGATTTTTGAGTCTGAATATCCCAGAAGACATCACATCATCATTTTGTTAGAAAATAAATCACACATGAAAGCTCACATTTTTAGTAAGGAGTTATTACCTGACATCAAAAATTACCTGAAATATTGAAGTCTTCTCTGGACTCTTAGAGTTGTGAAATACTCAAAACCCCATTGAGCATTTCTTTATCCTTTATATTTGTGATATTAAATATTAAGGTTAATTATATGTTCTGTCTCAACATGTCTGTTCTGTCTGTAGATCTTTAATTATCAGATGGAAAACAAATGCCAGGTTGCCTAAATTCCCAAAGATAGCAAAAACCTCCATAGCAACAACAGTTGTGCATCTGAGACTGAGATGAAAGAGAAAATCTTTCAACTGCTTGTGGCTTCTTTATCAAATACTAATTTTTTAGTTTTTTACTGACTGTGGCTTGATTAAAAAATCCAAAATCAACTGACTTGTCAAGACATTATTTCAATCTATGTGTAGCAGGGCTGCACAAGTTCAGTTTGGAATAGTTAGCACCATTATTGCTGCACATAATTAAAATCTAACTGAAGGTTTTCTTACCCCACTGCAGAGCCCACAGCAGAATGAGCGCTAAGCTCCTCACATGAAACATCTTCTTTTTCTCCCTTCTTGCACCACATCAATCTGAAGGTTTGCCGACAACCTGCAGAGACTTTATTGTTGACTCTGACCTCTTCTCTGTGCATGAGAGATAACAGTTGGACTTTAAAAATCACCCATCATGCAACAGCAGCCAACAATTATAAAATAATCTCCTACAAACTATGGCGGATGTCCGGACATTGCTCATTTACTTGGCGGATACAGAAATGCAGAGCAAAGCAGATGCAAAGTGCAGTTTACGGAAGCGATTTTAGCTTACCTCAGTCATGCTGCATAGATATTTAAGACAGAAACATGGGCAGCATCCTGCTTTAAGTCACGCATGCATTACTCCAACATCATTACCTCAGTAGATTCATTTATCTTTGTCTTTATTAATAGGTGCAGTTTATAACACTGCATTCTAGAATCCATTGGTATTCAAAGGCGCTCACGGTTGACTCAGTGACAGGAGAGGTGCCCGGATCCTGTGGCTCTGAAACAAGCCCAAATCATCACCCCTCCACCACCATGCGTGGCAGTTGGTATAAGGCATTTGCCATTAGCCATGTTTGGTTTTCTTCAAATGTGGCACCGCACATTATGACCAAACATCTCTACTTTGGTTGAGTAAGGTCCTGAAGACTTGTGGTGTGTTTACGTGCAATTTTGCAAATATAAGATGTGCTGCCATGTTCTTCTAAGAGACCATGGCACGCCGGGGCAATCCTTCCAAAGAAACCATACATGTTCTTTTTACCGTTGTTACATTTAACATGTTAACTGAGGTCTGTAGAGTCTAAGTTGTAGCTGTTGGGTTTGTTTTATATTTCTCTGAGCGTTGCACGGTCTGACCTTGGGTCGAATTTACTGAGGTGCCCACTCTTGGGAAGAACGTGGCGCTGTGTTAACACTTGAAAGCTCCGACCGGGAAAATGCTAAATCTTCTTGGAAGAGATGCTCACACTTAGTGATGATCAATTAATCAATTGCATCAGATTAGGAGCACCTAGCTGCTACTTACCATGGAAGCCGTAAGGATACTTAGTCCTTCACAGAACTGCATTAGAGCCCTGTGAAAAATGTCTTTTTCTTTTGTTTTTTACATGACTGTCTCTATTTTAAATTAAACATTTGAATGCATTTTTATCCACAGTTATCTTTACTGATTATTAATATGTATTTTCTAACACATGTTATACATTGTGAATTGTGTTTCAGGTACTGTTTGAACATATGTAGAATAAAAAATGTGTTGTCAGGTTTCTGTCCTGGCATAAATATGCTGTGGATCATATGCTGTATAGAAAAGTTATACATAGTTTCCAAATCTGAAAATGGAAGCCAGTGTGGAACAGCATTAAACCAGTATTGTTTGTTATGGCAGCAAGGGGCCACCTTGCTTTAGTTCACCTGCTTTATGAACGCAGTAAACCTATTCCTGATAAGTTTATGGCCTCAGTCACTAGTTTAAGTCTTATTCAGTGTTCATTTTGTAAACATTTTTTCCCCATTAAGCCATAAAGTATGACATGCTTAATTTAAAAAACAAACAAACAAACAAACCCTCAATTCTGTTAGGTCATGGATTTAGAGAAATTTGCAGTTGATTGAGAACTGCCAACTGCCTGACCTCCCTACTGAGTCACTGAGCTCATCTCCACTGTGTTTGTGGTGTTGGCCCATTTTGAAGCATTTTAATGGAATAATCTGACTAATAATGTGTCTTTATGTGTGATACAACTTACCCAAGACGTTTGTTCTTCAGTTTTGTTGAGTGAAATTCTAGTATTTTATTAGTCTCTACAAGCACTAATTAGCATATATCTGATAATTAAAAAGCCAACAGATGGCAATAGCCTTGGTTGCAAACACTTCCAGGCTTATGGAAGTCTATGGGAAAATTGGCTTGTTAAATCTGACCTGACCTCAGTGAATATGTTCCTGATGAACTTATGATCTCAGTCACTTATTTTCAGTTATATTGCTTAAAAAAATGCAAGTCATTTTGTAAACCTGTCAGAAATCAAGAGAAATACCTGTGCTACGCACACTGGGTAAATATCAGATGATATATCAGAATATTGGATTTTTGGGTATATATTATAAATATTGGATCCTATATGTCAGAATGTCAGAATCATTTCAGAATACTTCAGCACAATGGTAGTAATCAGGAGCATCAAGTTCATTTACTTTTATCTAGCAACTGTGCCCATTTTAATCAACAGTTTACAGCACGCTGGAATCTGGACCATAGCTGCTGTAAAAAGTAAGATAAGCAAAGAGATGGGGTGTTGTCATTTTTCTGCTCTGCAGGAAAGAGGCACATAATATAAGCACACATTTCACAATAAAACCCCACATCAAAACTTGTAAGATTTGCTTTGTAACTTAAATTTCCAAAGAAATTTATGAGGGATCATGACTCTAAAACGAGTCAGTGAAGGAGAGGCGGTAATCTGCAAAGCCAGCACAGGCAGTCATTTATTTAAAATGTTTCCACATGACAAATTCATTAAATTATTAGCTACACTATGAAAAGCTGTTATGTTTTACACAAGGAAGGAAGGTGAAAACTTAAAGCTGTTGTATTAATAAAAAGAAAAATCCTAAATGTGTTTAGCCTGATAACGAAGGGTTACAAAAAAAATACATCAGTCCAGGGTTACAGGGAATTAAGTAGAAGCTGTTTAAAGTTTATTTCAGTAGCCTTCATTATCCCAGGTCACCTCATAGTCTGGATACCGAACCTTGAGTTTCTCAGTGGTCACTGCATGGTTTGCTCTTCCGAATCCCTGTGATCAAAGAAGACACATCAGTGTTTCATCAGAAAGATGAAATAACATTTGATTTAAACCACTAAAAAAACCCAAAAACCATCATTGTATTCATACTTTCTCAGTATTTACAGATCAGAATCACCCACCATGGAGTATCCGTAGACATGGATCTTCTTGGCCTGGGGGTCATGTTTGATTCTCCCTCCTCCTATACACTCACAGTCCAAGTGCCCGTCCCTTTCCAGCTCCTCTGCTACCTTCTCATAGATGTCAGCTGGGAAAAGGATGGATACAACACAGAAACAAAGTTTTTGGAATATTTTCTACATCAAAGTATGAATTATTGCCTTAGAAAATATAGCTTGGTGACTTAGAGTTTGTAACTGGAGTTTTATTTATAATTTCAAATGCCTGCTTGGTATGTGGATGTGTCCAGTGTTCATTGAGTTTCATGAGGTTGGTCAGCTGTTAAATAAAATTGCATGTACTGTGCTTTCAGTGTTGTCCAGCAGAGAGCAGCACAGACCTGTCATTACTAAATGCAAAGCCATCAGTATTGCATTCATAAAGTCTGCGGTTATCCTGAAGGCTGCCTGTTATTATACAGTGTTTATAATATTTTGTGCGGCTCCATATTGTGTACTAATACTACATAATAAGCACCAACGGATTACATAAACATCCCTTCATTACAAAATTCCAAAACCAAAATGAGGCAGTCGGTCAATGAGTGCACAGACATGTAAAATATACATTAGATGTAAAACAGTGTCTTTGCTTCCCCTATAGAACCGAGGAGCACAACAAGCTCGTCATGCAGCTCATAGGGAGGAGAAAAGGTCAAAACTGTGAAAAAGTGAAAAGCTGAGCCTGAGGAGAAAGCGCAGGCATGGTGAGGCCTTAATGTATGGTCTGCACAGAGCTATCAACAACAGGCTGGAGGTGGTGATAATTCCTCCTCCACAATATAAAAGAGACAAAGCGGAGGAAAGGTGGAGGTTGGGTAGGGGATAGGGGCAGAGCCATGCATAAAGTCTACAGATCTTTTGACTGGTTGGGGAAATGTGGATTCTCTAGGCCGCACTTTATCTGTGGCATGAGGGATATTTGAGCATATTGTGGCCGTGTGCTTGAGCCACACAGAAATTCTTTGTTCATTTCTTAGTAATGTTTGCTTAATGTACTTACTAATAACTGGGTAATAGGAACAAAGTCTATACATTTTACTTTGTCCATTTAATATTTATATTATGAATTGTATTGAATAGAAAGAAATCCATATAAACTATACATATTTATATTAGAATAGCAATTTAGAGTAGTAGTAGATAAGATATTACCCTGACAAAAAAAAGAAGTAAAAATGATGCTGCTGGCCAACAGGCTGACCTTAGAAACTGTGCTGAAACTTTGCCTCGTGTTGGCCAAAGACAAAGGAAAAGGAAAGGGAGAAGGCATGTTAGGAGGCAGCGAGACTGAAGGAAAATTAGGAGTGTGAAGGAGAGAGCAGGGACTTTAAGAGTAGAAACTGTCTGGTAAACAGAGAGCATTTATGAATGGGGGAAGATTAGTAGATATATCGTGTGTGCAGAAAAACAGCTGGAACGGAAGCGAGGCCAGAAGCACTGGAGGTGGATCGAGATAGTTCTACTATGGTGTAGATATGAAGTAAAATAGAGTAGAGGTAATCTTGACAAGAGTATATGAAGAATGTTGTGGAGGTGAAGACTGTCAGACAGGATTATGAGTTTGAAGCTGCAAATTGAAGGCGTGATTCTGAAGGAGGGGGTGAGTGGATATTAAAGTAGACTTCAGTGGACATGCAGGAACAGAGGCGATAAGGTGTTAAGGAGAGAAATGTTGAACGATAGATGGTGGTGGATATGCAAAAAGGACTGGGATGGCTGTGGTAGACATTAAGAAGAGAGTGGAACACAGAGTGATGCTTTTTACTTTTTTTACTACGTACAGCACTTTGGTCAACCTGTGTTGTTTTTAAATGTGCTTATAAATAAATTGATTGATTGATAGGATTGAGTGAAGTAGCAAAAAAAGAAAAAAGAAAAAACAAAACTTAAAAAAAAAAAATAGGGGAGGCCTAGCTGGAAGTAGCTAAATTGAACATGTTAAGATTATTTTTGGCGTGATCAGGATGGGACAGGGACATAGGGGGTGTCCAAATTCATGGGCTGCATCCTCCTGAGGCCGCATGTGTAGACGGATTACGTCACAGCGATGCACCAAAGGCTGTCCAAATTCGTAGACTCCGAATGCAGCCGACAAATGCGTCCTCCTTTTAGTTTTAATATTACTCTTATTACTTCTACTTACTCGCTCTGGGGTTCTTAGGGAATAGAAAAGCGCTATACAAATACAGGCCATTTACTCTTTCTGGGTCACAAAATAAACTTTTAAGATATTTTCAGGTCCAGTTTGTCAGTTTTTTCCCTTTTAAAATATCTCACCTGTCTCTCTTGCATTTACTATACCCTGTTTTGCACTGACAAAAACTTATGTTTCCTTATGATGGATCAGAGTCATTGCTTCATTCTCTCTCTCTCTCTCTCACTCACACACACACACTGATTTCAAAGTGAACAAAAGTTCAGGGAAGAAATCATGTGCGCACACCTGTGGACACCTAGACACATCCTAATGTTGGTTATATGCGGAGGTAGAACAGGAAACTATGGGGAGGCAGATTCAAATTATTATGAAACTCAAAATAACCTTTTTTTTAATACAACACTTGAGAAATGACATGAAAATCTTTTACTTTAGACCTCATCATCAATGGGCACAATTGTTAGAGTGTGTCTTGTGACAACAGTATAACTGTGTTTATATGAACTTATTTGGGTTCTCTCTTTTGCCAGTCCCATCTAGATGGGGTTAATTAAGCTGGTTATAAGTAATATTATTATTTGCAACATGGTCCCTCCCTTTATCATCTCATTTAGCAGGAGATACACTGGTCACTGTCCTTCATGAAAGGACAGGGAATAATGCTGTCCTACAATTCAGAGCAATGCACTGTCCAATCATCATTAAAAACAAACAAAATATCTCACAAGTGATGCTGATCAAGCGTATGTTAATTAACAGCATGCTATCCATGTTGTGCAATGACCTGCGGCCATGTTTTAATGACAGGTTGTTAAAGCTTTGGATGAATTCTGACTATGGCCACAACAAAACAGCCACTGGGAGGGCAACTGTTTATGTCCATCGTTTACATACAGTCTGTAGGTATGGCGAGGGTAGGAGGACAATCAAGAACAACACGGAGGTGGGAGACAGGTCCTCGAGATGAGTCAGTATTAGGACAGAAGCAAAGCTGGGTCATCTGTTTGTTTGTTTGTTTGATCTCGGGGGTACATCTCTGGTGCGTCCAGGTGCAGATGGAGGTGTATTTTACGCCTAAAACAGAGCGCTCTGAGCGTTGTCCTTACTCACCGTGGTACTCAGCCCAGCCGTATCCTCGGACTATATCCACCTCCGAGTCGTCCCCCTCCTCTCGGCTATGAACACGGATCAAGACGTACTTAAATACTCCGGAAGGGTCGATGTCTGCCTGCGGTATGTTGGCCATGAGAGCAGCCGCCTTCGTCTGTGTGCACATGTCTAAACTTCTCAAGGAGCACACTAGCAAAGCAAGCAGCAAGCGAAACGCTCGGATTTTCCAAACAAGCTTCGTGTCTATGCGTAGAAACTAATACGGAAGTAACACATTTATATCTCTATATTGTAATCTGGACGGGAATGCAAAAGCTATAAATCATTGCAAAATAAAAGACATCATCTAGTTTCCTTCTAGCACCGCCATAATACAGCTAGCCGGCAAAATCAAGTTAACTTCCGGTATGACCCTTCGAAATAAATAATACTACGACTTACTATCGCCACCATTAATAATAATAATAAACATACAGATATTCCATACGTCTTATGATGTGTAATCTTTTCATTGTTTTATTTGTTGCTGTTCATGGAAAAGCTATGGAAGAAACCGTGAAAATTCCTTATTAGAAATGTTTTAAAACTTAATTTTATTCTGAAGGCAGTTCAAAAATACCGGAAAAAAGAAATGCATTTTGGTATCTGCAGTCCAAATGAATATTTTAAAGGGCAATGACTTTTTTTCTACAGTCATTGATCAGAACAAAAAACATACAAAAATGCAGAGGGTTTAAATTTGGGGTAGAAAACATATCATGTGAAAGATAATGATAAAAGTAATTATTTCATAATTCTAGTTATAAACAAATGCTATATCAAATATCAATATATATTTGTGGTCAAATGTTTACATACACTCATGAGCATGAATGTCATGTGATTTGGTGACCATAGAGTTCTTTACACTTCTTTTTTCCAGGGTGCAATGATTGCAAAGCGTATATCCTTAAGGACTTTAAAAAACAAGAATTGGTTGAGCTTATATTGCGATTCGTCGATTTTCTTAACAGGCTGTGGCGTGGCCTGGTCAAGCCAACTGGCACTGTAAAATCTA
>NW_005187417.1:4119983-4135369 GCF_000239375.1 Pundamilia nyererei
GAAAGACTGTGGTGAGTTTGAAAACTATTTGCCGGGAGTCCGGTGTTCTCACGGGCTCTAGTGAGCCTTGCCCCCGGCTGACTATCGAGCTAGTGGGTAACAGACGTCTCCAAAAACGTTGGAGCGCTTTTGAAAATATGCGGTGTCTTGATAAACTGAGCAGATATTTGAGGTTTACACAGCTACATTCTCGCCTGAAAATATGTTAAACATTTATTTTGTGACCCAGAAAGAATAATAAGAGTAATATTAAGATGAACTAGCTGTCACCATTGTTGTAAACTAAGCAGGGCCGCATTATGAATTCTGGGACAGAGCTTCTTCTTCTTCTTCGGAGTTTAACGGCAGCTGGCATCCTTGTACATGCAGTGCTGCCATCTTCGGTTTCAGCCCTAGTGCCAAGTGAAGGGTGGATTTGACAGAGAAGCAAAGGACAACTGCTGCCCACCTACAGTAGGTCATTGGATAATATCTGTGGTCAAATGCCTTTCTGAGTCAAATAGCAGCAGATATTCACAAAATGCATTTAATATTTTATTCAGCATGACTTGAAACTTGCATCAAAAACTGGGTTCGCTGAGGTCAGAGTAAAGGAAGCCGGGGGCCATTTTCCAGTAGACTTCCAGTGTTTTTGAGCGAGTTGCCACCTGCTGGCCATTAAAAAAGATGCACTTTTAAGGCACTTTCACGTTGGCATTGTTTTTCAAACTACAGTCAGAGTACTCACTGTCAGCTTTAAAGTAGTTTACATTCACAGCAAGTTAATGCAGTGGTTTCACTCATTTTATACATACCACTGAATTATAGGTTAAAGCAGCAAACTGTATAAACATGTTAAAGTCAAAACATTTTGTATGTCATGTTAAAACTTTTGCAGTCAATGAACAAACCACAGTTTACATTTAGCACTAGTTAAAAATAAGTCAATTGGTGTAAAAAAATTTTCAAAAGCAAACTATGGTATTATATAACAGAGAATATGCTTAAATTAAAACTTAAATCTTGCCCCAAATCTTCCTTGTCGGGTCAGTGTTCAGAGCAAAACAAAACCCCCCAAAAAAACAAAACCCTGACATCATTTCTTAGCTAAATTGTGCTTTCACTGCCTCTTTCCTTATTCTGTCCATTATAAACTCTAAATAAGCAGAAGGAAAGCACTGCGGCAAGGAGCATGACAAAAAGAAAGATGAGGGATCCCCACACTCCTGGGGTCAGGGCCTTTCTCAGCTCCAGTTGCTCTGCTGGCAACAAATTGCTTAAACTCAGCATGTAGCCCAGAGCCCAACCCACCATGGTGTCAGCAACCTGCAGGGTCAGCAACATAATGATGTGAATATATTTGGATCAACTCCCATCCATTTGCAATGGAGCATTGACATGTTTTGTTTTTAACTGGAAAGAGATAATAATCACCTTCTTCTGGAAAGAAATGTGTGGGAATGTTGTGTCATTGAAGCCATATCCTCTCAACATGAGAGTATTGAGAAACACAGAGGCAGCACAGTAGTAATGCAAACGGGACTTTTGCTCTGGAGCGAGAAGCATCATCTGGAAAAATACAATAAATATTTTCACATGCTGCCAGAAACAGATGTTCTGGATAAGTAAAGCATGAATAGAAAAGGTGATTACTTGGGTGAAACTCATGCTGCACACTTTTTTGGTCACATCCTGTAGTTCCGAAGGAGAGCTAGCAGTTATGCCAGTGACTTGTTGAAGGAATGAGTGAACATAGAAGAAAGCAGAGAAAGCCTGAAAACAGAAAAGGGAAAAGAAAAAAGCTTGTATGTAAAAAGTGATACAGCTACAGCACAACAATCAAATAAAAGTTAGCCATGTTGAAAGGCAACCGTGTAAAGTTAACTATATTCAGCAACGTCAAGCAACTGCAGAGTTGATTGACCTCTGATACAGTAGGAAACGCAATAGAGGGTTACCCAGGCAACCAGAGCCTGGAATTAATACTAGTGGCCAACCATCAGGGTCATCCTGTGTGGATGGAACTTCAAGATATGTTTTGGTTTATATGCACTTACCACCAGTACAGTTAAATGGTAGCTCACCCTGGATAGAATATAAATGCTTTCCACTCAAGATCGCGTTAGTGCGACATGCCTTCTCTTGAATAGAACTATGGGGTATCTAAAAAAACTCAGCAGCAATGTCTCTTTCCAAAGATCAAAACCCCTTCAAAATGTGTAAGATTTGTGAGGAGGTCACATAGGAATCATTTTAGAAGACATCTCTACCATGATTGTTCACAAAATAATAAAACATTGTTTATCAGCTCTAGGTTTGAAGCAAAAAAAGAAAAAAAAAAAAAAAGGGACCAATATAAATATAATTTTTTTTGTTTTGAAACTAGACTTGACGGCTCACTGGTAGAAGCTGGTCTGCTGGAGATAGTCCACTATTGTTTCCTTGGTTTATGCAGCGTTTCAGTCCAGGTGAGAGCGATAACACCAATCTGAGATTACAGACCACCTCTATGTAGGCGGTTTCACCATTCTGATATTAGTCCTGCTATGGTGGCATGATCAGTAAATTTGACAACACACCTCTGTGATGTGCCAGTGTTCAGGATAAGAGCGATCTCCCACCCTGATATTCTGGGATCTGTTACTCATGAAACCTACAGCAGCATTCTTACACTGGAGTTTTCCAGATTTAGTTGTGGAGAGCTATGATGACTGCATCCTCCGTTGACATGTTTGCTTGATATGCAAATTGTTGTAGGTTGATCAGCGGGGAGGCCCGTCTTAATGTGAGAGAGGATGAGACTCAAAACATCTGGTGATGTTCGAGGTTAGAATGACTTGGCATGAAGGGCAGGTGTAATTTGATTACCCAACCACACCTGAGAAAAGGTGTCACTGTTCAGGAGGAAAGCAAATGTTAATATTCAACTACCCTTGATAAACAGACCTGTGCTTATGACAGCATGGACAGGAACAATCTTGAATGTATAGTGTGGTCTGCAATGATGTTACTTTCAGAAACAGTATAGCAGCTTTAAAACATTAAAGTTTTGTGAAAAGAAATCTGGGATTGTGGCGGCACCTTTGACATACAGGCTGAGCTTTAAGTTCAAGAAAGCATTTGTTCTGCTTCTCTTACCATGAAACCTCCGGTGACATTTGGTTGGAAGACTTTGTCAAATGAGCACTGGGAGAAGGGACAGCTGTTGAAGGAGAAGACTTCAGACACGTTACCCAGACAGTATTCATAGTGTCCGCTGCCATGTACTGTCACAGAAGCATGAGGGTCGTAGGAGCTGGGTTTGTACTTTACTGTACATGGAGAGTCGAGTATACTGCTGAGCTTCACCGTCCTGCTGTGGTCTGCAGGATAGCAGGGGTGAGTGACAGACTGAGGGTAACCCTGAGACTGAGGAAGAGGAAACATTGAGTACAATGATCTTATATACATTATACTGGTGATTTTATTGGAGAAGTTGACCTTAAAAATACATCAGTATAGTTAGATATGTTCCTCTCTACATAGCTGCATGTTTCTACCTTAACTTGCAGCTGACATTTACTGAATGGAGTTCCTAGTAACTCATTTTAATGTGTGCCAGTTTTAAAGCCAGATACCTACACTTACGTTATTCTATTATAGGAGTGAACATTTCTGTGTTACAAAGCTAAAGTCTAATACTACGCATCAAATTAGACTGAAGCCAGGGAGAACCTGAAGTGGCGATTTCAGAAAAAGAGTTTCAGAATCACTGGGCCTGTCCCCTTCTTCATCATTTATGTATTTGGCCGTCTGTGTTCGCATTATGACCCAAGTGGGGTTTTTTTTTTTTTTTTTTACACTGTGGTTAGAAGAATAACTAAGTGACATTCTCTAAATCTCAGCATTTTGCTGATTGGCTCCGCTGCAACATTCCTGGTGCTGCTTAGAAAGTCTGGTTCTGGCAGCAGCAACATCTCAGCTCTATTCTTTGCTCCCTGTAGTCATTCTGTGTTTTTGTGGCAAGATCTAACATTTGGTTAGGCCTAGTGACTGGTTAGGTTTGGGATGAATCTTGTTTTGGATAAATTGATTAGTTCATGTATAAAAGTAATTGATGTAAAATCCTGAAAAACAGTCATTTTGTGGACAGGATTTTTCTTTTGAGCTTTTCTTGTGATTTAAGTGTCACGTTACACTACCTTCATTATATGAGCCAGCAGTGTCATGAGGAACTGGTCCTTCCCATAGCACAGGAAGCTGTGTGTGTACAGAGTATACTCATGACCATAAAGGCGCAGCTTCATCAGATCGTCTTTGTTCTCAATTTTTTCCTGAGTAGCAAATGTTATTTGCGTGGACGCGCCGCCCAGATCGAGAGCTCCCACTGTCGGTCTGCTGGGGCTGAACCAGTGCCCCTCAAAGCCATACTGCAAAGGAACAGTCACAAAAACCTGGCTTCATCCAATGTTTGCATCTCTGTTTTGGAAAAGTATTTACAAATTAAACTAATGCCTTACTGAATATATAAAGCCATTTTCAGAAAACTTGCAATACAAACGCTCTCATAATGTTATCAATTTGCTGGTGAAGTTTCACAGTGACAGCAATAACTGACTTCTAGTCTCCTCATAAATAATATTGCAGATTCCTACTGATTTTCACATTTACACACTTGGATACCTTAATAAAGTTCTCTGAGAGATAGTTAACTGTGACCCATCCATATGCCCCCTCTTCTTTGCCACTCAGTATGGCTGCTCCCCGGTAGTCGAAAGGGTAGGACTGGATTTTTTGTCCCACTTCCTTCAGAATCTGAGTGGACAGCTCTGGACTAGATAAACTGAACAAGGAAAAACAAATAAAAACAAATATAATCAAGATTTTTAGTGATAAGACTTTCAGCAAATCATTAGGAAGAATGATGATCATGATGATAATTATGAACACTTCATTATTAAAAAACAAAACAAAAAAACCTTCTACTGTAAGCTTCAGGCACAAGTTTTAAAACTGCAAATCAGGGGTGTCAAACATAAGGCCAGGGGAGCAGAAATGCCCACCAAAGATTTACATTTACTTAATTGCTTCATAACAGAAAAGGCAAAGAAGAAATTAAATAATAAAGTTACTAGAAGTACTATAGAACATTATGATTTTTTATTTATTTATTTTTAATCTGTTCATTACCTCTGCATGAGACAAATATGCAGACAGGAACTAAAGAACAGATTAAAGTCAAAACTAACATTTAAATTATATGAAATCTTTTCCAGATATTTTCCAAGCTATAAGTCATCCTTATGAGGTCTTTAGATCTCTCAGTAAATTTAAATTAAAGGATGATGATGATTATGATTATTATGATTATTATTAGAGTTTAGAATAAGCTGAAGTCAAGATTGTGTGTCACATTAAAGTTTAGTGTCAGTGCTACATGAAAAACATTTCAGTAAACATTCATGCTGATACTCGTCAGTAAAACCCACAAACAAAACAGCTCAAACTATAAAATGAGGTGGTGTATTTGTGTATGGAAATGCATTTGTGACAAAACAGCTTTTAAAACACATTTGCAAGAATCAAATGATTTACGCACGCATGCAAGTTAGACTGAGTGACTGTCCAGCTGTTTCCCGCTGCATATTTGATTGAGTTATGGTACACATACAAGGACAGGAGGCCTTCTTCCAGACAAGATGTTTAAATCCATACTTGATAGCTGCCTAAACCCAATCAGGCAGTTTTGCTGGCTAAACTGAAAATAAAAAGATGGATTCCTGTCTGCAGGCAACGTTAAGCCACTAAACCAAATATTTGAATACATTTAAACTCTTCTTGATAATGCTTTGCATTTTCAACACTCATGCCTTCAATTTTATCTACATGTCTGAATGCCCCGTCACCATCCCCACTCAATGCTCTTAACTTTATAGACTTTGGTTTGACCCCATTGCTGCATGCCCTCCACCAGGCACAATAGAACTGGTACAAATGTAAAACATATCCTGCTCGGGATACTAGAGATCAACACATAAAACAACTTTACACTGTCCAATCAATTCTCTGTGAACTTCAGTGTGTGGATATTGAGGGGATCTACAGGTTTTGAGACCCTCGGATGTGTTTGCCTTTCCAATAAGAAATGCAGAGGGAGGAGAGGCTTAAGTGCTTGCAGGTGGCTACAAACACTTTTAAGGTAATTTCCTTATTTTAAAATAACATAACACAGCCAAATTATCCTGAAACATGTGACTTCAGCCCTATGAAATTTGCAATCACTGCTTATTCCTCGTGTTTATATTTTTTCATCCTCAGACCATTCAATGCAACAAGGGTTGCCGCTAAAATAATCTGGCTAAAACGGTCTTAAATGAAGGATTACATTTAAGCAGCTCTTTACAGAAAACACATTATGATGGTAGGAAATTTGCAAGAGAGAAACTGAATCTAGGGGAGACCATTTTTGGTGGATACCTCTCATTTTCTGAAGCAGGACCTCTTAGTCTATTATCCAGGAGTCAAACAGGGCTATTCACTGCATGCCAACACAACTGACAACAATTACACATTGTAGGTGGCAATATCATGAAGGTGGTTAGGTTTGTCCAGTGGAGTCATTACAACAAACAGTGCAACAGCTACTCTGAGAACTCTTAAACAACATTTAGCTTTTTTCACTTTTCTCTGATTTCTTCTGCACTGTAGAAACTTGCTATATTTGGCACAGAAATAATTATATTCCCAACACATTCATCTCCATGAGATTCATCTTGTTTAATGAATGTGTAAGCCGGTTAAAAAGGCCAGTATGGATTGCCATTTTAGCATTATTACAAGATTTACTTGGAACAGGATCAAAATTAAGGTGATGCATAACTAAAACACATGGAAACAAAACAGACACAACTTACTGCAGAAGCCTCATGCCGGCTGTGGCTCCCAGGTACACAGGTGTGAGCTGGTGCTTGTCTTTTGCGATGCTCTTCACTGCGTGATCCAGACATGCTTCTAAGCTTTGCCCTGCTGCTCCCGGTTGACCTGCATAACTTGCAATTCCTTCACCTGAGCGAATGATGAACATGTCGAACAAACGAAATCTGTTTGATAACATAATCAACTTGGTGTAATATTCACAAAAATCAGTGTTAGCAATTGTGACCCATATCCTTGTGGTGCTGCAATACAAAAGAATCCAACTACTATCCCAGCTTCCCAGCCAGCTGTATGAAAATCTGCTGAATTGTGTGTGAAATTTTTAAATATTAACGTTATCTAAAGTCACAGAATAAGTAATATTAAAGCAAGTTATCTGCATTAATTCAGAAAAAAAATGATTTGAGAAAAACGCTTTATATTTAAATAAGAACGCATATTTCCTCCTCGAGACATCCATCTACAAATCCTTTCTTAGGATCGTTTTATTATGAAACATGTCAGCATAAACACCGTGCTCATGAATGACAAGGGGGAAAAAGTTGTTTAACACAGGAATAAAAGCCTTTTACAGGGCAGGAGTGGCAAACCACAAAGCTCAACTCTGACTCGATCCTGACTCATGACTGTTGCTAGGCAAACATTTGCTTTGACATCAGTGCAGTGATGCAATAAAAATGACTCATTCAGAAAAAACTCCATGCAGACTTTCCCACAACCAACTCATCATTAAGATTTCCACTATTTCTCAATTATCAACCAAGTATATAAATTACTATGTGGTGTAATGAGAGTACTCTTCCATTAGATGAAAGGTAAACTGCATGTATATTGTTATGAAATAATGTGATGAACTACACCTAATAGGTTTAACTTAAGAGTAGTTCATTTATAATGAATGTATAAAGTTGCGATGAAACTGGTTAGTCTTCTTTGTTAGCACAATAAAGGCTACTTCTCATTAGATCAGTCAATACCGTGAATGAATCTTAGGCAGACTATTTCCTGCTGTGTGGGAAAGAACAGCTGCAGACAAAAAAAACAAAAAAAACCAAAACAATATCCTGACCTCCTTCTCCCAAGGTTTGTGTGTAAAAATTGCAATTAAAAGAAAGAAAGAAAGAAAGAAAGAAAGAAAGAAAGAAAGAAAGGAGGGGAACCCCCCCCAAAATGCCTTCAATTTCATTGATGTTTTAATTACCATTCAAACTTTGAGCATCTATTGTCCATATGCTATACAACTTTTGCATATACATAACTTTTCCATTTGTCTAAACGAACTGCACCAGCTTCAAATGAACGTATGTGTCAAACAAGTCTGCACGATTTCCTGCAAATATTTGTTGCTGTAAGCACCCTTTGTTTTTCAAGCAAAACTCTACCAATGTTTTTGGTGTGGGAAGTGCTACTTATGATACCTACCCTCAGCATGACATTTGCTATGCTGGGTGACCACGGCTGTGCCATTTTGCTTATTTGCTGGCCACTTGTATATGTATAAAGATGTGTGTGAGGATCCAGCATCCAGGACAATCCCATACTACAGAGAAGGGAAATTCAGGAGAAAAAGCAGTGAAAATACATTTTTTCCACCCTTTACAAAGATTTTTGTGGCAACCGCTTTGAAACAGACCTCAACTTAATATAGCAGAGTAGCAAAAATGACTTTAAGGATCGTGGCGATGTGACCTTCACCATCTGGCTAGAAATGAGGTCAACTGGCAATCATCAAAAGAGCCTTATGGATTTTATATTGTACAAGATCACGTTTGATTTGAAAACAGTGATTCAATTGAAGTTCTACTAATCCAGCAGTATAAGATCTTTATAAAATAGGACTTTGATGTCCTAACATGTTTTCCTCTTCTTTTAGCTGCTTCCTTTAGGGGGTTGCCACATCTGCCTCCATCTCACCCCATCTGTAGCACCCTCCCCGGTCACACTAACTCTCTGCATGTCCTTCATCCATGAACTGCCTCTGATTTCTGCGTCTGTTTTCCTACCTGGCACCTCCTTTATGTATCCTCTCTCTCTCTCCCTGCACATGTATAAAATATCTCAGTATCCAGAATACATTTTTATTTTATTTTAAATCAGTTTGTGTTTGTCTGTGGAGTCCTCTTAATGGAGTTGTGCAATGCAAATACTACATCAATCCACACTGCTTAAATAATACAAAGTTTTGGCCCTATGAGAAAAAAAACGAACAAGTTCAAGGCTAATGAAAATCATTATTTTAAATGAGTCATTTCATCTAAAAATCAACATGGACCATCTGCTTGACCCTCTCCGAACAACAAACCAAAGTTTGGACACAGAATAATTTCTGTAAAAGTTTAGCTTCAGCTCTTAAATACTTTTATATATTAACTTAAAAGGCACCCTGTTGCCCCACTTTCAGGTTGTTTTATTTCACACTGAAATCTGAGGTAATGGTTGAAAATTAATGTCACACATACTATGAAAGATAAACCTGAATTTTAACTGGTTTTTAAATGAATCAGGAGCTACAATTTGAGCTACACACTTCAACACAAAAACAAACAAACAAACAAACAACAACAGGCCTGCACACAAAAAACGAGATGAGATAAAATGCTTACGTTTTTGTTTTTAAATACTTTTTTCAGCCAGTTTTTATTCTGGATTTGTATTTTTAGGTAAATCAGAGATGAGCAGAAAAAGTTGTAAAAATTTGCAGATTTCAAATGGAATGACCTGAGTGTAAAATCCATAAATTGAAGAGTAAGACTTTAATAGCATAAAGCATCAACTAAAATACATTTTAATCATTTTCCTTACTTTTAGTTAAATGCACTTCATACACTCCAGTTGTGCTGCCTGCCATAGAAACTGCTGTGTTACAATTGGCTTGCACAAACAAGTAGAGTAAAAACAAACAATTAGTATCTGCAGAAACAGAACTTCAGACATCTTATATGCCTGCATGTCACAAGACCAAGACCCATCACGGGTTACTTTAATAAAATGATCTTTGCGACGCATAAATGTTTCACAACTGCATATGTGGTATGACATTTCAATATATGGTTAGAGTGATTTGAAGACAAGCAAACAGCATCCCAGCTTTTTGGAAATGGAGTAATAGGAGGCTTAAGTATGAAATTCTGAAAAAAAAAAAGCCTATAATTTGTAATTCTAAGAAGCCAAAACAATGGAGTCAAATTATATTTGGAAATGTATTTATTTTTTACAGTGTGGGTGCTACAAGTTATCCTGAACTTGTAATATTAACACAGATTCAGCTGTGCTTCATCATAATTTTAGGATCATGCTTTATGCTACAGTATATGCTCACAGCTGTTTGTAAAATGCTTTGTAGTATAGACATTTAAAGGAAAAGTTTATGCAGCCAGACAGATTTCAATTCTGAGCTCAGTTGCAGGTCTGCGTTGTGCTGCTGTGGATCAATAAATATCAAATCATTACAGCTTCAATGCCTTCTGAAAATAAAGGAATCTGGAGAGTGTGCTGAAATCTGCCCACCCGGGAACCCATGTGACCGACAATGCAAAGGGAAGGGACCACACGCGTCTCATATCAGTGCTGCAGGTGAACGGCAACAATATACAGACATGTTCCTAATCACCCCTAATAATAATGCTTCATTACTGCTGTGCACTCGGCTGTGAGGAATCCCAACACTTGGCAAACAAAACACGAGACGCTCTAATTGTCTGTTCAGTCCTTTCAACACACTGTTGCATTTGTCTCCTCGGAAAAAAAGTAGAAGAAAACCTTTGTGCTTGCTTTCTCAGACTGGATTCCCACGTTATTGCTGGGTGGAAGGGGAGCTACATTATAAAAGGGAACCATGGGATATTAAGCTGGTGACACAAAAATGAGGGATCAGCAGTAACAGAATTTGGTGTTGAATGGCTCTGCAGCAAGCCACTTGCAACTGACACGGCCCTATTGGGCTAGAAAAATTAAGCATAATATAAAATGTAAATTCAAAATATGGGGCCATAATTAAACATAAAACAGAGCTTAATCCGGACAATAAACAAGAGTAGTCACTGGCTGTTACATCCAGGTATCAAGGCTAATGTCCTCGAATTCCCTGGTCCCACATTTAATTTTTTTTAATTTAATTTAATTTCTTTTTTTTATTTCTTTTTTTTATTTTTTTATTTTTTATTTTTTATTTTTATGTATCACCTGTTTCACACCCTTCGCACAACACACTGACACGCACCGATCCGACCTTACCCTGAGCTCAGGTTCCTCCTGAACATTCTCGGTGGAAATAGTAAGGAGCAGGATTCCGGCAAGTCCAAACACCAGCAGCGCGATGGGGACAAGGTGAGCAGACCGCTGAGCCATGAAGCCAAAGCGTGAAACGCAACTCCTCTCTGCGCCTGCAGGATTCTCAAGCGCCTACCTACTGTAATAGCGTCCAACTGGGAGAAATGGCTGGCTGCCAGATAACCGGAGGAGTAGTTAAAAAACACCGCAGAAGTGAGACATCCAGGAGAAAAGGAGTCTTTAGCTACCCTATCCGAACAGTGCATGCTGGATTTGTTTCCAGATCAGGCGGTGTGCCCATGTGTAAACCATTCGAATGATTTACTGATGATTAATTGAGAACACGCAACCCGGTATACGTCACACCAAGAGAGCAACAGCTACAAGTGCAAGCTTATAAGGAAGCATATTACGTAATATGTGAAAAGGTTAGTTATTGAAAAAAGTTATTTATGAGTTTTTTTTCCAATAAGGCATTTTATTCTTATCATAATAATAAAGCTGCAGTGTCAAACCTATGAAGTTTCCAAATGTATGTAAATTTGAAAGATGTTGCTTTTGTTTTAAGTTGCAGTCTGTTTTTAGTTTCGCCTCTCTGTGATTTATCAACATGAATTTGCAACATGAATATGTTTTGGTAAATATATCAGAAAAATAGCATGTCTGTCCAAATATATGTAGATAAAATTCACCTGTCTTAGTGTACAATCAAACATTTCTTCACTGCTGATAGAGCTCCAGATTTGCCTTTCACCAGATGTCAACCCAACTTAAAATCAGTGAGTAGTGCTTCGTACCACCACCAACAAAAGAACAAAAAAAGGAATACTGTGTGGAAGAATATTGGATCAAGAGACTGGGAGCTCGTTATCAAAGGAATGCAAAGTAAAGATATCTTAGTTTTCCCTTTGTCACCTGTCAGTGAATGAAAAACACCTTTAGGTATCATGTCAGTCATGTGGATATTTGTCATAATGAAAAATGCAAAGTGGATGAGCCACTAATAAATCGGCAGCAGCTGTGTGATACTCTAATGTCAAATGGTCCCAAATCTCTGAGGAATGTTTCTATGTTTCTACCTATGCAATCTATGAATTCTATTTCTAGAATTAAGCCATTCTGAAGGCAAAAAGGAGCCAACCCAGTACAAGCCAGGTGTACCTAATAAAGTGTCCTGTGAGTGTATATCGTCACAAAGAAGAAGTGGAGTGGAAGTTGTACTGTCTATTTTTATCTGCATTTATCACACTTTTAAACCTTTTCAAACGTCACTACGTCAGCATCTATTATATCCTGTCTCAATCCAAGAATCTGTATAACTCCACGATTTTGCCTCGATAGGTCTCTTATGTCTTTACCACCAGACAGATATCTCGACCGATCATGTTGACTCAAGGTGAGTCTCGCCGCTGCAGCTCAGCCAAAGGTCCACCTTACCAAAGCCAGATGTCAACACTTGTGCCTGCTGTAGCTCATATCAAATCTGGCTCAAGACACATATTTACCAGTTCCACAACTGCCATAAATGCCAAAATGAGCCCAGATTAGATGCAAATAAGTCCACTATATTCTTCATCTGCTACATTGCCTTGTGTCCTGTATTGTATTTTACTTGAGAAAGCAAAGTCAGACCTGAATTTAAATGCCAGCCAAGTCCTTTTCAATGTGCCTCTACTGAATGGGAATGGCTCCAAGGCTACTCGAACCATGGAAGGAAAAATGTTTTGCCATGGCTGCAGAGCTGCAGAGAATGGAGTGGCCTGCTGTTCATTTATATTCAGCAGTTAGCTTGGGTGGAGCTACTGACTAATTGCTGCTCAGGCACTTTATTGTTAATTCAACACAGAAAGGAAAACATATGATTCATAATTATTTAATCATGAATGGAACTGGGTGATTTAAACTGACAGAAATCCTAGTTTCTGGACTGAAGAGCTGCAGAGCTGGTTGTTTTCAACCAGTATTTGCATTTGAATAGGTGCAGCCTTAAACCCGACTTGCAAATTGTTCTCTGTTGAATGATGCCTTTTCACCAGAGGCCTATACTTTGTTTGTACAAGTGTTTTTTTTAAAGTCTATTTTCGCTGAAATCCTTTTTTTTTTTTGACAAGCTCTAAATTTAGCAGAATACATAATGAGTTATTTTGAAAGAGTTTCTGAATATTATCTCTCCACATTATCACTCATAGCACAAATTGTTATTGCTGCATCATTCACTGTCAGTATTCCATATGAGTTTATCTGTCTTCAGGAAGACGTGAGATGTAAATGGCACATGGAATAAATGCAGCACTTTAATGCATATAATGTATCACAAAGCTAAATCATTCCCTCCCTTCTAGTGACTTCGCATCAATAGACATGGCACATTTATTGCCATTGTGACAAATAATAAAATACCATTATCTTTCCATTCCTTGCTTTCCCAACACATTCACAAATAGAGTGATTAAGCCGTTGGTAATAAATGTATGCCTGTCTAACGTCGATAATGAGCCAAGACCATCGAGGCCTAAATGACAGATATGAGAAAATGAACAGATATTGTTTTTCTTCCCTCAAAGGGTATGTAATCAGTTCTGCCCATTTGTCTCTCTGTCTGTTTGTTAGCAGTCTGGGACTCTGTTAAGTCTAATTGTTGAATGTTGTCATTATGTTCTTAAATTTGTACAGTCTTGGTTCAAGCAGTAGGATCAAGACATTCCTTTGATCCTGAGCACCTCTCCAGCCACTCTGTGCTGGGGGAGGTTTTATTGCAGAAACATCCTATCTGAAAGATCTGTTTCTTGTGATGTTGCTTCCTGCTTTTATGACCCTTTTGGTCAGCAGGAGGTCACACACACATACACACACACACGTTCTTGCACATGCATATAGGTGCTTACACATACATACACACACCCCTCTTGGTCTTTGTAACCAAGAGGGGTCTTACGAGGGGAGGTGCTTTTGCTGTGATGTGTATTGTAACAGTTTGTTAATAAATAGCTACGGGGACAGCTGCTCTTTTGAAGGACTTTGGGCTGGAGTCAGGTTAGGAGCGTGAGCTCCAAGAGCTCGTTCTTGAGCAAAGACTTCCCTTGCTAGCAAGTAAAAGATGTTTGTCTTGTTTTTGTCGTTAACGAGAATAAGTTTCTAAACTAGCGGAGCTTGTGGAAACACAGACCCAACAGACTCACAGTTTGTAAAATATTGTTTTTAAATTTTGTGTGTTGGTAGATACCAGTAACATTTCAAACTGATTTAATTTTGGTAGAAATCACGTCAAGGTCAAGGTCAAGGTCACACCAAATGTGCAACTCAGGAAACATTTTACAATATTATTATTAATATTTTTATGGAGTGTCTTCAAACTTCACAGCAATATACTAAACCTCAGGGGACGTGGGTACCTAAGTTGTCTAAGTGTTTGACCTTGACCTTCTTTGTAACCAGCAAAGGTTCGGAGATACTGGGAGAAGTCAGACTAGAGAAGGTAAAAAGAAAACAAAAACAGAAAAAGAGATTCACATGGTAACCTTAACCATGTATCAAGTTCCTGCTGGAGGAGGAGGTGGCAACAAAACTATATGACCAGGACATGTGACAAGTACCATCACCTTGTGTTTTACTATGTTTTTTTTCTCTATATCACATACAGAGGCTCTTTGACCCTCTGTATGTGATATTGCTCTATACGAGGTGGAAAAAGAATTAAAGTGAATAACAATAAGACATTGTGCTTCAAGTGACAGGAAGATACAATTTTTTCTTATTCAGCATTTGGTTACACCAAATGTCACTTTAAGGAGAGGATTTTATTTTATTTTTTATTTTTTTATTTTATTTATTTTATTTTTTTATTATTATTTTTTTATTTTTTTTATTTTTTATTTTCTTTCTTTTCTCTTTTTTTCTGTGGCTAAAACAACACTTTTTAACTTAAAATTTAATGAATGAAACATTATGGAGTGTACGCGCTCCAGCTGACGCAGACTTGCACAATAAGAAAACACACACACAGTACAGTACAGTACCATCCACCTTCCTTTCTTTATCTCTCACCAGATTCCTGGTTGCATTCCTTGACTCTCAGTGAAAAAAAGAAGAAGCAGCCAGATAAAAATGAACGTGTTTCCTTTCAGCCCCTCTCTCCTGCTGCTTTGCTTCCACTCCTCTCATTCTTTCTCGTGCACCATTAGCTTCACTTTTAGGTCAAAAGACATTCTTTTGTTCTTTTTTTT
>NW_005187417.1:4136697-4184524 GCF_000239375.1 Pundamilia nyererei
GCAGCCGACGTCTCTGTAGCTGATTTCTTCTGCACAGGGTGTAAATGGGACGTCACCAGATCTACCATTAGTATTAGCTGGTAACACTGCAAACTCTGCCCTTTTATTCAAATGTGGTAGTTCTTCTTTTCTTCTTTTATATATTTTTAAACATCACAGTAGCTACATCCATCTTTTATATACAGTCTATGGCTTAAATCAGCATTGTTTAGAAAAACATCACATACTGGAGGATACAAAGGTTAAAGGTGTTATGGACGAGTGATCTTACACATTAGTAGAAATACCCTGATCTCATGAAATGTTTTGCCCTTTAATATCAGCAAAAAAACAAGTGGAAATAATAACTTTGATGATGGCAAAGTTCCATTTAGTTTCCAAATAAGCAATTCACCCTGGAGAGGATTTTAGACTTTTCAAAATCCTTTATAGTTCCCATGATATATCTGTTGTCAAAGCTTACCTGGGTCATTTCCAACATTTCCTTATTTCACAACTCCAGGTTGTGGCATAGGTTGTACGACAAAACTTTATTAACCTCTGGGCCTAAGCATAAATAATCCAGATGGCGTGACTTTCCAGACATCTCCTTCTGGAGCCAGTTCCTTTCACACACATGACAGCAGGCCATAGCATGTTTTGTGCGTATAAGTCATTTCTTTCCAATTTTCTGGAAACTTAGGCTTGTTTTTGCATGCCCTGTTGTCTATTTGCTTGAATCCTGTTACATACCTTAAGAGTTTTTGTCTCCCATAAACTAAAAGGTTATTGCTGTTCATCTAAACCTTGTGTCACAGGCCTTTTTCACAGCAGTCAGTATAATTTGCTGCAGTCGAAAAAGCACTAGTGTCGCCAATAATGACAACAATGGGTCTGTTCTATTCAGATGTCTCAGTAAAGCAGGGCAGTGTGACAGTGAGCCAGCACGAACAGCATCTGGAAGTCAGCTATCATTATTATTATGTATAACAAAATAATTACTACTTTAAGTACACTGAACAAAAATATAAACGCAACACTTTTGTTTTTGCTCCCATTTTTCATGAGCTGAACTTAAAGATCTGAAACATTTTCTACAAACACAAAGGACCCATTACTATCAAATACTGTTCACAAATCTGTCTAAATCTGTGTTAGTGAGAACTTCAGGTTTGCCGAGATAATCCATCCTACCTCACAGGTGTGGCATGTCGAGGTGCTGATTAGACAGCATGAACATTGCATAGGTGTGCCTTAGACTGTCCACAATAAAAGGCCACTCTGAAATATGCAGTTTGATCACACAGCACAATGCCACAGATGTCACAGCTTTTGAGGGAGCATGCAATTGACATGCTGACTGCAGGAATGTCTACCAGAACAGTTGCCTATGAAATGAATGTTCGTTTCTCTGCCATAAGCCATCTTCAAAGGCGTTTAAGAGAATTTGGCTGTACATCCAACCAGCCTCACAATTGCAGACCACATGTAACCACACCAGCCCAGGACCTCCACATCCAGCATGTTCACCTCCAGGATGGTCGAAGACCAGCCACCCGGACAGCTGCAGCAACAATCGGTTTGCAAAAAAGAATTTCTGCAAAAACTGTCAGAAACCGTGTCAGGGAAGCTCATCTGCATGCTCATGGTCCTCATCAGGGTCTAGACCTGACTGCAGTTCATCACTTTAACCAACTTGAGTGGACAAATGCTCACATTCAATGGCATCTGGACGTTGGAGAGGTGTTCTGTTGACAGATGTTTTTACTGTTCAGGGCAGATGGCAGACAGCTTGTGTTGCGTCATGTGGATGAGCAGTTTGCTGACGTCAATGTTGTGGACTGAGTGGCCCATGGTGGCAGTGGGGTTATGGACAATGAACACGAGTGCATTTTATTGTTGGCATTTTGAATGCACAGAGATACCGTGTTGAGATCCTGAGGACCATGGTTGCGCGTTTTATTCATGACCATAACCTCCTGTTACAGCATGATAATACACGGCCCCATATTGCAAGGATCTGTACACAATTCCTTGGAAGCTGAAAACATCCCAGTTCTTGCATGGCCAGCATACTCACCAGACATGTCACCCATTGAGCATGTTTGGGACGCTCGGCTCGGCGTATATGACAGCGTGTTCCACTTCCTGCCAATATTCAGCAACTTTGCACAAGTATTGAAGAGGAGTGGACCAACATTCCACTGCCCACAATCAACAACCTGATCAACTCTATGCCCATTGCACACCATTTGCATCACACAGTGCAACACATCTATGTGTTGCACTGTGTGAGGCAAATGGTGGCCACACCAGATACTGACTGGTTTTGCGGCATCTGTAGCATTGTGCTGTGTGATCAAACTGCATATTTCAGAGTGGCCTTTTATTGTGGACAGTCTAAGGCACACCTGTGCAATGTTCATGCTGTCTAATCAGCACCTCGACATGCCACACTTGTGAGGTAGGATGGATTATCTCGGCAAACCTGAAGTTCTCACTAACACAGATTTGTGAACAGTATTTGATAGTAATGGGCCCTTTGTGTTTGTAGAAAATGTTTCAGATCTTTAAGTTCAGCTCATAAAAAATGGGAGCAAAAACAAAAGTGTTGCGTTTATATTTTTGTTCAGTGTAGATATATTCATTCCTCCTTCCATCCATCCAAACACTTAGTTTTGGGGCTATACAGGCTCTTTTAGATGTTTCTTTTTGGTAAAGTCTAATCTGCCTTCCTGTTCTTTAATGTAACTGTTGGGTTTCACCTTATTATAAATGCTTTGTATTCACATGAGGCATCTTTTGCTTGTAGCCCTTGACAAAAAAACTCCTACCTCCTTGAGTGTGTTCTTGACTTGGTTGATGTTTTGATGGTGTTTTTCTTAACCATCAGAAAAAATCGGTCATCATGCACTTAGGTTGTCTTCTGTGGTCGTTCAGGCCCCTCAGTGTTGCTGACGTGGCCAGTGTATCCAAAGTTTTTAAGAGTATATTAGATTGTTGATTTGGCAGATCTTAAAGGTTTTGGTCTGTCTTACAAGGCTATTTTGCTTTTTCAGCCTCACTTCCACTGACATTAATTTGGACCTTATATTTAAAATTACGCTGAAAAAGTATAAGATACAATTTCAACACTTTGTATGTATGTGTGAAATAATTGACTTACATACCTTTATAAAACTGCATGACTGCACTGCATATTAAAAGCAAACCTGCAAATGTCCTGAGCACAAATCCCAAAACATATTGTGTACATACAGTGGTCTCATCTCAGGACTTGAAATCTGCTTGTTGGTTGATGGCTGAGCATTATAACGACTCTGACAGACTGTCTGCTGTGATTAGGACAGAAAGTCAGTGCACCAAGACAAATATCTCACCTCCTGCTTCTGCAACATTTGCATTAATTAATAGTGACAGCTGAGATATGACCAAAGATGACGCTCATAATTAAATTTCAGATTACACTTAATGTGATTTTGATGTTAGCGCTATGCTTCATCCAAGAAAACAGTGGTATAATTACAGCTGCTGAAATGTCAAATTATTAACCCTTACATTAGGAAAGCTGCTGTGAAATACAAGTTTAAATCAGCTATTTTATATGAGTAACTCTACTGAGAGTTTTTGAGGAAAAACTAAAAGCTGGTTTCATAACCCTTGTGGATATTTAACAAATTTAACAAATTTCCCACGTGTGGGACTAATAAAGGTTATCTTATCTTATTAACCAAAATAACTAAATATGTCAACTAACAGATGCAACTAAAACAAGTTGGCTAGCAGACTCCTTCTGAACTAATCGATAATGTTACTAATCATGCTAATATACTCACAGCAATACTGCTGTCATGTTGAGATTCATGTTACAATGCAGAAATGTACTATGGTTAATATCTACAAAGATTTTATGGCTGTTTTTTGAGATATTTCAGTTGGGACCAAACTGAGAAGCAGCTGAGGAGAACATGTAAAAAGTACTTCAGACACACCTTTGCTTTGCATTATACTTTTATAACAATGAGTAAAAGCAGCAGACAACTATACAGTCTAAATGTAGACAACAGAAACAAAGCTATGGGGATTCACAAACTTTAACCTATATCACTAGACTTGGCTAGTTGGACAGATGGCCTCAGGTTTGACTCTAGATCACTTTGGTATACAGAGGAGTTATTAGCTTCTTGCAGTCATGTGCAAGAAGCTCAGATGGGTGTGTATGAAAAAGAAGCCCAAATCATCACCCCTCCACCACCGTGCTTGGCATTTAATATGAAGTGTGTGTGCTGATATGCTGTGTTTTGTTTACTGCAAATGTGGTTCTGTGCATTATGGCCAAACATTTCTACTGTAGTCTCATCTGTCTGAAGGACATAGTTCCAGGAATCTTGTGGATAGTTCAGATGGAACTGTGTGAACCTGGGTTATGCTACCATTTTCTTAAATTTGTTTAGTCTTTTTTCTACCTTTGCACTTGTGAATGTTAATATTTATCATACTAAATGAGACCTGTAGAGTCTGAGATGTAGCTCTTGGATGTTTTGCTGTTTCTCTGAGCATCGCACGGTCAGACCTTGAAGTGAATTTGTTGGGAGGCCCACTCCTGAGAAGACTGTAGTATTGTGTTTACACACCTGGATGCTTAAAACCATCAAATTGCCAAAACATCTGCGTTTATACAACTGCCAAATTTTTCTGACAATCAGTTAATCAAGTGAATTTGATTAGCAGCATATGTCTCCTACTTTCACTCTTAATTTCTATGGCTGCAGTAATGATACACTAAGTTTTTCACAGACCTGCATAGAGTGGCTGTAGCCCTATTTGTACTTTTTTTGCTTGCCTTGATTATATGACATTGTGTAGATGTCATCAATTAACTGAAATAATTACTTGACATTGACGAGAGAAATAGTTGTTAGTTGGAGCCCTATATTTAGCATATTAAAGCAAAGGATTCATTAGACATGACAATGTAAGTGTATTTTATTTACAGGTGTATAAACAACATGATTCAATGCAAGATCGTCACTGGAAAAGGTAAGAAAAACAAGTGAATCTTCCCTTAATGTGTGTGTGTGTGTGTGTGTGTGTGTGTGTGTATGCATGTGTATATGTGTGTGTTGATGCATGCCTGTGTATCACACCTGTTCTGTGTTTGTGTAACTATAGTATAAGACATTCCCAGCTGCAGTCATTGTACGAGCTCATGAACCTCATCTACACAGAGCCAGACTCTATTTACATTTCATTCAACTTTAAGTGCTCCTCACGGCTCAGCTAACTGTACATGGCAACACACGCATCCAAACTAAAGCATTAATAATAACACATAAGCATGCACAGGCCTGAATGAGATCAGAAGCAACCTCTTTGCTCAAATTAAAATCATTTAATCCTATAAAGACTTTGTAGATCCTGCTCTGTTTATTCTCAATAAAGCAAATTAAAAAGGAAACCGGTAAGATACTTTACAGTATGACTGTCGTTCTGTTTTGGGAATCGGTGTTTTGTTTAAATACAGTTTGGGGAGACTCCTCATCATAAAGTGCTATGCAGTGCCATACACCAGAAAGAATGTTACAGTTTTCTTCAGAGCAGTGGTTTCTCATCTCCAGCAATTGGGAAACGGCCTGTTTTTGCATCTAACCAAACCTGCACATGTGCTTGCAAGCTGAGCGAAGCTTTCAAATTCACTCGGCTTCCTTCGTGTAAAAGTTCTCCGGCGCTGCACAGGGGAGGAGGTTTTGCATGAAAGACCGAGTGCTGGTTGGGTGAAAAACCTGGCCCTTTGATGCAACCCCTTGGAGACTGGAAATGAGAAAGACTGCAGTGGCGGCGGCAGGAGAGAGGAAGAGAGAGGGCGTCCCAAAACAGCAGCATGGCTCACAGCCAACTGTCTCAAATATGGCTGAATATGAAAGACACAACTAGTATTTAACTAATTAAGTAGGATGTGATTTCTTATATCACCTGCATATGTCGTGCTATAAATAGTAGTAAAGCTAAATACTTCAAACTTGAATTGTTGTTAAAAATAGAAACACATGCAAATTTTGAGGTTAGTGCAAAATAAAAGTGGGGAAAGGTTCAATTTGTTCATCTCCAGAAGCTGATGTATACCCTTGCCCAAGCACACCCATGCCTTCATCATCTTCTCTGGTTGACATGGTTAGCCAACTGCCTTCTGTAGTGCCATTATTAGTGTGGATAAAAACACAGGTATATCCTATTAAAAAATACTTGACCTCCATCGGAGCTTACAGACCATTTTGTATTGCAGTATATGTTGTTAAGAAATATTAAATATTGAATATTGTGACTTCTAGGCCCTAAGTGGAAGTGAAATGTCCAGTACAATACTCGCAGCCAAACTGGTTCATCCATAAACTTAGCCGAACTAACCTGGCTTGCTAAAAGCTATAGAGCTGCTTGGGAAATTGGAAAACATCAAACATTAAGTAAATGTGTGCAATTAAAGGGACAAAACAACATTAAATAAGTTAGGTAATAATATACAGAAGGAAAAGATTGTATATGTCGGATGGGTTCTTCTGTGCATGCTCAGGGACCCTACGAACATTAAAGTCATTTCGTCTTTAAAAAAAAAAGATAAAAGAAAAAGAAAGGTGCAAGTTGAGTGTTTTCAGCCAGTTCCTCAGCAAGCAGTTTCCTCAAAAGCTCCGCTGGCAGGCGGTGAAATAAAAGCTTCGGTTTTGGCTTCCTCTCCTCCTCTCCTTGGGGAGTGAACCTCATTGTCGCCCTCTCCGTTTACACCACTGTGCTGACAGACGGGTCAGACAAGTTGAGTTGGCCCGTGACGTCAGTGGGTGGGTACTGCTGCAGAGGTGAAGAAAAACAGGGCGGAGGAAGAGAGACACATAACAGGGTGTCATTTCTTGACAAAATTTATTGTCCCTTTTGTTGCCGATGTTGTTGTTGTCCTAGCATTGTCTAAATATTAATTTTAATTTAGGGAACAACTGTGTTCTGCAGAAGCTGGATGTTGCTCTAACCCCTCTCAGGCAGACTTTAATTTTGTGTCATTTTCTTTAAAGTCTGAATTTTTGTAGAACAGTTTGTGCCTGGGGTGGGCTAGTTTTGGAGCTGACGTAAGATCCCGAGAGTCTTGACAACAGCAGTCATTTATTTTTTTATTTTATTTTTTGCCTCAGCAACATGACTGGGTGATAACTTCCTGCCACGGATAAAATGGGCAGCTCATTTATCACCCCCACAGTCATCTGTGTGCATGCAGACAGGCAGCTTCTCTATATTTAGCTCAAGAGGAGAACATGAATTTTGGGCTGATTGCACAAGTGCTGCTGTGTCCGACTCTTACGTCCAATCCCTGCATCACTGTGCTTCTTTAAGAGCAGAATATGTTGAATTATAGGCTTCTACAATGCTGAGAGGGGAGGCAAGATCCCATATCCATGCATGTGCTTCGTTTGAGTGGTTTTTTTAGTGCTTTTGGCAGCAGTAAGCCATTTTTAAAAATGTTATCTTTTACATAGAAACACAGAAATTTTACATTACAGAATCCGCTTTATACATCATAAATCGAGTTTGCAGAACATGTTGTTTTTGTAGAATTGCTTCATGTTTTGAAACACAGTGAGATTGGGTGGAGTAACTGCATTATGTCCTTTATAATTCAGCTAATTTCCAACATGCCAATCAAAATTCTGACTCACAGTGCTGTGTTGCAAAGCATGCAGGAAAGCATCTTTTCTTTTTACATTAAGCACATTACTACTGCACATTAATGACATTCAGAACCAAAACAGGGAAGATGTACCCGTCTCATTTGTCACTTTTTTTGATTTAAGCACCTCTCGTTTTAAGCCGATAGAGCCGATACATTCAAGCATGTGAGTTTCAGAAGTTGGTATGATGCAACTAACATGCTGACAGATGTGGGGGCATCCAGACTGAATGGGAAAATTGTTGCTTTTTATTTTAAGGTAAAAAATAGGAGTCAGAGTGGATGTCCCTCATCTCCTTGACCCGCAAGTTGCATCATCACATAGCTTACAGCCCCCATTTGGGTCTCCACATGTCTTGTACCTTGAGGGCCTGCTAACAGCGCACCCTACTGGGGTCAAGTGGACCAGCAAAAGAGAAACACTTCACTGACATCACAACCACAGTTAAAAGCTACTTATTCAGCACAACTAAGATGACGTTTTTTTGTTGGGGTTTTTTGTCATATATGGAACAGCTACAAAGAGTATTACTACTTCTACGGTTACTACATCTATGACAGTTAAAGTAATTAGCATGCTTGTAGAGGGAGAGAGGAGCAGTGTGGCATGTGGGTGAGGGACACTGACACTCAAGTCCATTGATATCCATTAATAGAAAAGAAGAACATTTATATAAAATCAAAAATAATGGTCAAAGACTGAAGATGGTAGGTCTTTCAGTTGGAGCATCTTTTGTAATTACACTAAATCCTGTTTCATTTTACACTTTGAGACATTTTCTTCCCCCAATAGGGCTCCCAAACCAGCATCCGAAACCTCATACAGACAAAGTGGCAGTGGCGATCCCGCTCTTCTTCTCATAACATGAAAGAAATTCTATTGGAAAAACGCCGGGGAAGAGTAAAGGTGCTTGGCTTCATTGCTGAAACATCCGTTAAAAAAACAAAACAAAAAAAAAAAAACAACAACAGATAGTTAACAGAAGAGAAAGAAAGGAGAAACAGAAAATCAAATCATGACTTTTTTTAAATGTTGCAAGCTGTTATCTTTGCTGCCATAGGCTACATTTCTCCAGAGAAACACATTCAAAGCATAGTGTTAGTGCAAAAGGCTATGAAGGCTATCTCCACAAATTATTGCCATTCTTTTATAAAGCCCAGATTTGGTTAACAACCAGCTATGCCTGGCAGATCAGCTGGGCACAAATGACCGTGAGTCACCGGTTTGTCAGCGCGATCCAAGCTTGTGTAGTGCAATCTCCAAACTGCAAAGAGCAGGGCCTTTCAACCGAACTGTGAAGGAATGCAGAAAACCTGACACTCTCATTGTGCTGCAGCAAAGGAGTGATATAAAAAGAATTGGGGGGGGGGGGCAGTAGCTTGTATTTATTCTTGCATCACAACACAGTGAGAGTCTAAGGCTTCACAGAGTTTTTAGCACAATAAAAACAATATGTAAAACTTAAAGTCGACTGTCTTCATGACCTGAAAATATACCCTGCAAAAGGCATGCACAGTTCGGACCACAAGGACACTGGAAATAAAACAAGAATTATGACAAACAAAATATGATAATGCAAAAAAGTAAATTGATTAATAGAAATCCATGAGTGGAATCCTGAAATAGACACACCGAAAAATATGACAACACATTCGTTTTCTTCTCGGGAGGGCTGGACGTCACCTTAAATTTTAAAAAAGGGTTTTGGGAATAAAAAAATGACAGAACACCAGCGCATGCTTTTCAAACCATAAGCAAACCAACAGCGGCTGAAACCCAAACAGAGGAAGTGCAGGATTGGTGCAAAGAAACAATGAATATACGAAGGATCAGGCAGTCAAAACGACAGGACATGAACAGAAACGTATAAACAGACACGCTCGCATACGGTACACTCACGCACACACGTACCACAGTGCCACCACCACCATCACCACCAAATACGGACAGAATCCACGTCCAAACCAGAGGCAGGGAGGAAGAGCAGCCCAAGACAAAACACCACTGGCAGACTGCTTGCTTTTGTCGCGCCCCTTCCTCCAGAAGACACTAATCCCATTAAATCCTTCCCCCCTTTTCCCCCAAATCCTGGACACTTGGGACGCTCCCTTTCCAAATTCAGAGCCCAGCTCCTGGCCTGGCCTGACCTGAGATCCTGCACTGATGCCCTCTATGCTGTAGAGGAACCATAAGAGCTAAATGGTAATGGTTGATCGATGGTGAAGGGACAGACACGTGGCAGAGGCCAGCGGAGCCGTGTGGAAATGAGTGAGTGGAACATGGGACTCTTTTGAGGTCAGATATGGGGATGGGGGCAGAGA
Organism: Pundamilia nyererei; assembly: GCF_000239375.1. Taxonomy (NCBI): domain Eukaryota; kingdom Metazoa; phylum Chordata; class Actinopteri; order Cichliformes; family Cichlidae; genus Pundamilia; species Pundamilia nyererei. The sequence continues at coordinate 4,146,707 of NW_005187417.1, forward strand.
GGACAGCGAAAGACAAAGAGATGGAAGCAGAGACAGAGGAGGAGAAGAGGAAAGAGAGGAAAGAATAAACAAGGGAAGGTGTCGCTTCTTCCGTCTCCTTACCGTGTCTTTGGAGGACCTACGTCTCTTGATGCTGGAGGCCAGGGTGGTACTGATGGACCTAAAAGAGGCTTTCTTTTTGGGGTCGGGCTCTGCTCTACCACTTTTCCTATCCTAAAATAAATATATGTAGAAACATTATTCATGTCCTATGGCTGGGGTGATAACCGTGGTTTCAGTCTCACCCGTTTTCTCTCTACCCACCACCACCAAAACCACTGCCACCCCAATAGATTACCTTATGTTTTTAATAGACTAATTACTGGGAGGGTCCTTGTGAAAAACACTACACCATTTGGAAATGTAAAAGAGGGAGAAAGAAGGGGATAAAGCTTGTTAGATGTGAGAGTGAACAAAGTCTGTTCAGTCTGATATGAGGGCATTTGTCTACATTTTATGCAACATAATCACACTTGGACTGCACAAGATGGCACAGTAGTCCTCTAGAAACACACTCAGTTGGCCCTAGAAATGCACTGGAATGAGTGATGACTAGTAAAGATGTCAGTGGGTGTGATACCTAGGTTTTAAACCATCTAAAATAGTCTACCCGTACACTCGCTATTGTGTGAGTGCACACACACTTTAAAGCTGCCACTTCTTTATCTCAGCACATGCTCACTCTTCAATCTACTCTTACTCAGTAACACACAGGTAACATCTTCAAATGCGTACCTGTCAAAATAAAATAAAAACATAAAGAAAAAGAAGCACTTTTAACCGTATTCTTACAACATGGTGAGCCAATTTGGTGCCCTCGCTCCCTCATACCATCAGAGTGCCCCACAGCTATTCTCAGCACAATTACTGGATGTCTGTGTGCAACAATAAAAAAAGAACTCATATTAAGAACTCATATTAAGGTATTCTTACATCCTGAGTCTCTACAGAGGAAGAGGGCTGCATAGGGGGAGAAAAGAAAAATAAAATAAATGTCCATCCACTTGGATTGTTATTACTTTAAAGAATATCCTTAAGCAAAAGCCAAGGGAACCAAAAATGGCAGATAAAAAAATCCCAAAACTAGCAAAGCAAACATTCACATCCAAAGCCAGGCAGGTATAAAAAGTTAAAAATAATAATAATAATAAAAAAGCTACAGTATTGGATGCATAGAAGGAAAACAACAGCGACATAAGTCAGTAATTAAAGCCCATTTAACGTCATTATACCTTTAAGGGGTATAATGGAAATTCACCCCACACACCAGGGAATGGGATGAGATGGAGAGCATAAAGGTAAAAATAAGAAGGAATGGTTGTCTACTAGAGCAACGAAAAAGCCTGTTTTCTACTGAAATTAAAGTGCAAAAACAAAAGTCAGTGTTTAAATGATAAATTCATAATTAACTGAGCAAATGAAAGCTAAAAGATGCTACTTCTAATAAAAAAAAAGAGTATAGTATAAGTGGAGGATGAAAGATTAGTAGCAGCAAGGGAGGCCCTTGGGGTGGGCGGGGCAGTGTGGTGTGAATTTCAACATGCCAAATCGTTTTATGGATGGAGGGAAGGAATAAAAGGGGGAACATAGATTAAGTAACACAAAACAAATAGCACGACAAATCAATCCTGGCCAGCACTGGCCCCGCAGTTCATCCTTTTTCATCAGGTCACATGACTAGGCTCTTTCAGGGCACATTTGTTCCACCATCACCCCGCCAACCAGCACTCTCTCAACCCCCTGATGACATAATATCAGGTGGCGAGCAGGTATTATCTCATGTGCAGGATAGATGAAAGCTGGCAGAGGAGTGATTGGTGCACGGCACCGTTCGATTTTAGTGCAAAAAATATCTTTTTCCTGTTGGAAGATGACATCTCGTGTTAGTAAATGGTTAAAGTCAGCGTGCGTATTGGTCTTGGTTCAGAAAAATCAATGCCCAAGTGACGTCAGGTGTTCGTTTAATCTTTACTTTCCCCTTTTCTTACACATGTTAGACTGCAGGAGTGAAGCCCGGCCATCCAGAGCCCTGATGAGGCGCTGCGTGTGCACAGTTCCGGCCATGCAGGGCATGCTGGACCATCAGATGAAGAGCGGCATGGGACTTGCACCGTGTACATCGGCTGCGTGTTTCCCGTTGGAAACAGATGTGAGCTGTCATAGTCCAGCATCATTATACAACATCACTGTTATCGTCACGCAGCAGACTTTCCGACGCTTTGTTTTCATCCCAAACTATCATCAGGTTCAATCTGGTTCAGACAGTGCACTTCTAAGTAACATCTGTTTGAAAAGACAGATGTAGAAGCCACATGTGTAGTCTCTTAGTAATGGAACACAATGTAACTTTTTTATAATATAAATGTTCACATTGTAGCTACATTGTCCACCTCTAAAAAAGAGAACAGAGAGAGTGGATCAGCAGCAGCCTTTCACTAACCCTAACCCTGCCCCAGTCCTAATGTAACTGACAGCTTTTATTAAAGATGAAGATGAGTTATTACTTACACACCCTACATAAATTATAGCAATCATTGCACTCGAGTGGTCGCACCCTTAGGTGATTTATTCACAGTCAGCTATGGTAAAGTGACAGATAGATGACTGTGTAACACGTATACTTATTAATTGTGTTTGCTATTTAGGTTATTTCTTTATCGGTTTGGCTTAATTCTTTTCCCCTCCAACCAACATACTTTGAAAGGCACAACTACTTTTACTTTAAAGTCATACTGGTTCTGTTTATACTAAGATTTTCTTTCTATAAATTGAATAATGGAATAAGCGGACACTTCGGCCCATTACTATATATCATGCCTTTATTTAAAAGGGACAGTTAACCTGTTAGCAGTCGGACGTACCGCCCACGGTACATTGGATGGTTTAGGGGACTAATTGTAAATTTGTAGGACTGCTAAGGGGTTAAGCCTTAATATCATTTAGGCACCATCGGCAACCAAATAAAAAGCTCTCACACACAAAAATGCATGTGCATTAGCTAAATTAGGTAAAAGTAGGAAATGCCCCAGTAAACTAGCATTTCTCATTATAGAACTCAAAAAACTAAAAAAAAATTTTACTCCAAAGACCCTTTACTCACTCATCATGTATGTTGCTACAGCTTTTAAAGTTTTACAATCCTGGGCAACCTACACACATGCACTTTTCTTTCTTAGTAAAAGTCTGCAAAACCAATGCCATGGTGGCGTGACAACTAATGAACTTCTTGTTTGAGAGCTTTTAGCTTTTAAAAATAACTGGGTGCAGAGATAATGCAAAGGTGGCAACTAGTGAGGATTTTACTTTGTGAACAGATTTACTCAGAAGTGCACTTTCTCTGAAGTTAAACCTCTGTTTGAAGGCATTTGGGTGCACAGTCCTGCACATTGCTTTGCATAATACAACCTGAGGCATTTAAAAGCACATAATAACAAAAAACACACATGGAAGCAGTCGAAACGATGCCAGTAATGGGTATCGAGGTTTTAGTGATTGCTGTACTAGAGAAGGAAGAGGCCACATAAACTGTGATCTTAGATTGAGTTTGTACCCTGGAAAACCAAGCTGTCATTTTTAATTTCAGAAATTTAGATCACTGTGAGTAATCAAATCAGCGTACCTAAACAGTGTGAATAAGATCCTGAATAATTTTCATGCAAAGCAGATTTGATTAGCCTTACTTCATGGGTCCTCTCAGCGCTTCTTGCGTAAGGCGCCATTGTAATAGCTATAGTTAGAGCAATGTGTGTCTAGCAATTTTAGCTTTTGGGCCCAGAGTGATGGTGAATGAGCAAGATGAGCAAGCATGAGCCATCTTTGTTTAGTGATGCAGAGAAATTGGCATGATCATCACTGACATGGATATAAATTACATTAGTCTGCGGGCAGTTTAGTGTGTCCCTCTCCTTTCTCAGTGACGCCCCCCTGCATGCATTCATCTGCTGTATGCGCCTACATCTATATGTACATCTATATGAGGACACATACGACAGTTACATACAGCTATCAGTTTGATGGTAGACACTTTTAGAAGGACATTGATTTGCTGACAGGCACTTGTGATAATTATACTGTACCTTCCTCCAGCCCTGCTGTCTCATTTCACTTGGTTCAAGAGAGACACAGCAGACAAACTGCCACAGCCACATCACAGACTCAGGCTGTGATTGGCCATCAAATGTGGAAACCCTGTACCTTCAAAGCAGCACTGATTGCATCAGAGTGCAGGGGAAATCATGTTCTTCACTGGCTGAGCAAAGGAACTTATCGCTTGATTATAGCTCAGATGGTCAGTTCATTCAAAAAAAACAAAAATGTTCATAGTGGTATCTGGCCATGAAAATGACTTTAAACTGCAAAGAAGTTCCATTTATTGTTTTTTTAATCACGTGAATGTTTCTGAAAACCCCTGAAAATGAATCTAAGTTAGCTGCATAGTTAGATACCACTAGAGCAAGTATGAAAATAAGGACTTATAAAATTATATTTGAGTGAACTGAGCCTTTAGATTGATGCCTGTTCAGGCAATGTTGCACGAAGCCTTTGCCATGCGAGATTTTAAGTTCTTGCTTGGTGTCTGCATCATGAACACTGCGGTGGATAAGGAGACACACTGTGCGCTGCAGCATTGCACATTTCACTTATGCTGACAATTGTGGAACGGTCACTGCCGTATGATTGTGCCAGGGCATTGATTTTACTCTTTATGCTCTATTTGTCTTATCAGCTTTTGGCTGCTGTTAGTTTTGCTGCCAGAGAGAAGGAAATCAATGGGGTCGCGAGCAAAATGCATCAACCTTAGAGTATTCATTGTCAATAATGTTTTTTCAATGTTTCTGGCAGGGAATTTGTTTTTTCTGCTGGATTTCCATGTACAAATCATATGACCTTATGAAGAATATAGCGCCACAGCAGCAGCTTAGAACTACTGGTTCATGCCATGGACGTGGGTAGTGGAGAGTTTTCATTTGGAGATTTATTGTGTGAGAGAATCTCTAATTATCTTATTGTTACGCCAAGAGCGAGAGGTGACATGACGGTGGAAATGGCTCTACTACATACTAAAGAGGGAGTTCCAGCCACCGCTTGACTTCCAGAAGTCTCCTTACTATCCTGCAGGCACACACACAAGAGACACGGGTGCATTTGGCCTCAGGGAACTGTGTAAACCCACAGGGTGGCCACTCAGCATGCCTTACATTATATGTAGGCATCAGAGATCACTGTTTCTTGTATGGTGATCTGCTGGTTTGATCACTACTTAAAAAAAACCCAAAGTTCTCAGATGGGTTGAGAAACAGAAATCAACCCTCATTCGAGGGAGGTTTTTCTGGCTCTCTTCCACCCCAGTTTTGACCCTTCCACCTTCAGTGGATGCAGGGTATCAATCCTACCTGCAAGTTCTTCCTCCAGACATTGACGGCCGCAAAGGCCAGCTGCATCTGCTTCCTGCGGGCGTCTTTATGGCGCTTATAGGCAATTTCAATGAAGATGAGGAAGATCCCTGCTGCTATTCCTCCAGCCACCAGCATGAATACCCCTGTGAAGGAGGGACACATGAACAGAAACAGAGCAGACACAGGGATACGTGAGTTTCCTGTCTACATCTCCCCCGCTCCCACTAAGCATGAACGCATGGTCTGACTGTCATGCTCAGTGGTCGCCCTCCTTTCTCAACCAGCTCCTACTGACGACGACTGCTGCAAACTACACAATATTAATAGAGAACCACAACCGCACGAAATCACAGGACAAGATACTGTACGGCACACTACCCACAGAGCACCACGCTGACACTAAAACAACGATTTTGTAAAGGTATTGGACAAAAAAGGGCTACAGTACCTTACCACTGCAGTTTTTGTCCAATCACTTTTAACGCTTTCTCTACGCCATAAGGACCATACCTGCCATGTTTTCAAAGGTGAGTGTGGCTGGGGCATTGCTCCTTGAGTCACACTCCTGGTATCTCACCCAGGTTTTATCTAGGTCTTCCATGAAGCCGTTCTCATGAGAACTGCAGGGGGTTGGGGGTAGTGGGGAGAGAGGTAACAGAGTTAATGAATGCCGCAAATGACCGAATGTTTGAGCCGCTTACTCCCAGCTAGCAACACAGATGAAGCACAGACAGCTGTACAGACACGTGTACTGACAAACAGTGATACACTTGACAAGAGACAACCAGACAAACAGGGCAGGAAAGGGGAGATACAAAGATGTGACATAAGGCAATGTATTGGATGGCTATAAAGGGTCAATATGTGACCATGAAATCATATTGATAAGAAAAAAAAAAAAAAAAAAAAGGTCATACGAGTAATGCAGCTTCGGCTGGGACAGACCTGAGAATGGCCAGGGACACATTCTGTTTCCAGGGGCTGTCCTTGCGCATGCCTATGCCAAAGCCCGAACGGAAAAACAGCTCTCCCGTGGTCACCAGGTCGCACTTCTGCGAGGCTTCAAACTCCAGCACCGCAGAGTCCCAGATGAAAGCATGCAGCTTGCTGTGGGGGCAGGGGGAGGGAGGAGGAGGAGGAAGTGGGGAGGAAGGGGAAGGAGGGGAAGGAGGGGGTTACGGTGCAACAGTACAATGATTTACATACACATTTACGGCTCCCACCCTTCTCTCTCTCTCACACCACATCGTGTGTGTCAGTCAGCGTTTACCAGCAATCTCTACCGCTGCTTATGTCCCAAATGAAATCCAATGCCAGATGGGTGAGGGCGCGTCCCCCATTGGATTCCCCCAATCTCAAAGATGTTCGTCTGGGTACAACCTGAAAAAGGGGGCTCTTCGACTCAATGTTAGCTCAACCTCACACTGTTGTCAGTGCTGTTGACACGTCCACTCCTGCTGCTGTCCCTGGAAACCTGCCTTGGCTGGGCGATGGGCCTGAATCAGGGCGAATGTCGCAGTAAAGCCTACCACTTCCACCTGATCCGGAGGTCCATGTCCCTCCCCTAGAGTTAACTGGAATAGCCCTGGTCTACGTGCTTGATAGGTCGAACAGCCGGCCGACACGTATACTGGTCGGCCCGGCCTGGCCGAGACTCACTTGTCACGCACGGCCTGGATAGCCTCGGCGGCACTCTCATAGTTGTGCTTCTCCATGTGGCGGTACATGGTGCTAAGCTCCACCTGCCGCCGGAAGTAGATATCCACTGAGCTTTGTTTCACTGTGGCGTAGATGAACTTGTCTGATGGGTTTCTCAGCTGCATAAAGAGACAAGGAAAAGCACAATCTGATGAACAATAAGTAAGAATAAAATCAATCAGTCTATATATTTGTTAATATGATTGAAAAAAGGTAATGTGTAGTAATAAGCTCCTTGTTTCACATACCCGTGGGTCATTGATACCGGTGATGCGCTCCTCAGGCCGGTCCAACACCAGGAAGGCAGCCAGATTGGCAGTATAGGAAGCCACAATGATCATGGCAAAACCAGCCCACACCATGCCCAGGATTCTCGCTGAGAAGCTACGTGGTGCACCTGTGTGGTGAGTCCAAGTTTTGAGTTTTCATTTCAGTAACTGTCAATTTCAGCTTATTTTTTCTGTCATATATACTGGATACTCATATAGAATATGAAAAAAAAATAATTAAATAACGTTTTTACACTATTAGTTCCAGATAGATTTTGTCTGATTTTGGATCTGTGTGATGGCAGTGAAGTGGATATTCCTAATATCAGCCAGAGCACTCGCATTTTCCCATAATGATCTCACTAGGCGGGTGCGTCTTTGCTACTGTTTTCTGCTATATTTTTGTACACGATATAAACATATTTTAATAATATCCACACTCACCAATAAATCAGGAATTAAAAAAAGGATATGTGTCAATTAAATATTTTGCAGTAGTTTTACAATTTTAGCCCACAATCATCTCAAAAACTCTGGCTGTCATTCTTCTGGAGTGAGTGCTGTCAAATGCTGTAAGAAGTGCTCATGTTGACGTGGATGTAAAACTTTGTGAAAGGATTCTCATATAAGTCGATGAGTCTGTGAACATAATTTCTGACTCATGACAGCGATACTGTGTCGAGTGGTTGAAGATATCCTGAACTTTTCAGTCAGTAAGTGCTTCTGATGTCGCTGCTGTTAGCCACTATTAGCCTCTGTTAGCTTTTGTTAGCTAGTGTAACTAAAACTTTCTTTGGAGGGGCTCTAACATTGCTGGACTCAAACACTTAGCGGATAAACTTAAATAACATGTGAGAATTTAATCAAACTGTTTCTTAGAGGGGAAGTGTGATTTTTAAAACACTTGAACCAAGCATAAGCTGGCATAATATTAGCCAATAAGCAACAACTATTGTTTAGCTAGCTAAACAATAGTTGTTGTTTAGCTAGCTGTATTCAAGATGGCGCAGCGACATGGTTTCTACAAACTGGCACCCAGTCCTATAGATTTTTAGCTAGCTAAACAATAGTCGGGAGACAACAGGGTTGTGTGTCTAACCTGCTGACAATAAGCAATTAGAACAACATCGGGGACAGTATTTATTTCCACTGTATTCAAGATGGCGCAGCGACATGGTTTCTACAAACTGGCACCCAGTCCTATAGATTTTTAATGGTTTCATTTTAAGTTTATGAGGATAGATCAGTTTGTTTATGAGTACAAAATCTTAAAGAGAGGGCTCTCCTAAAGGGAGCCTTGCAAAAGTAGCTTTTTTATATACATATATAAAACTCATAAAATATCATGAAAAGGAAACACTTGACAGAAAATCAAATAAGATAACAAAACTGTTACAAGCTGTACCAGCTTTTCTTTTTTTTCATTTTTTTTTGTCGTTTTCAAAGAAAAATATGACAGTAGCAGCTGGATATCTGGAGCCACACAGACACTTGATATCAATCCTTTTACAAATGCAAAACTGTTCAAAGACTAGAAGACATCATCCAGGAGCTCTTTGGGAAAGAGAAAATTCAACAACTGGGTATGACTCACCTTCTCCTATACCAGAGTTCAACAATACTCCCCAGGAGAACCACATGGCAGATGATAAGGTGAGGGCATCTTCTTCTTCTTCTTCACTATTTACTTTAAATCTCCCAAACGGGCTATGGGAAGAAATTGGGAGGGTTGCAGAAGATATAAAATGAGAAATGTCCAACAACTTGCTGAATGTGAAAAACCCAGTGATTCCCCAAAAAAGGGAGGAAAACTGAACATGAGTGGGCGAAGCAAGACAAAGTCCTCAGAAAGAAAACAGGGTGAAGACGGTGGCACAGAGCTGTGGGATGACTGGAACCAATCTTCACCTCTGTCTGCCTTGCTGTCCACATCGAGGGAAGATCTGCAGTGCTCAGGAGTCCATGTACACACACACACAAGCATGTACTTCACACACACAGTCGTTCATACACATATGGATACATGAATACACATACAGGCCCCCCTTGTACCTGAACCGGTCTAGTAGGTAAAGCATCACCGCCACCACATGCACCGAAAGACCCACCAGCAGCCACAGCGTGCTTTGGAACGGCTGCATAAACGAGTCCAGTGTACTGCGAGGAATTTCCTGAAAACAGATACAGGCAGTTGATTATCGATTGATAATGAATTCTTTTAGAATTTTATGGAACCATTGGTCTGGCTCATTGTCAGGTTTTACAGTCTTTTTACTGACAAAGACCCATGACCTTCCATATTGCACTGAAGTAGGATTCTAGCAAGAAAAAACTAATATGCTCATATGTTCTGTAACTGTGTGGTCTGTTAAATGTAAATTTTTTCAAAATGTACTATGGGTAAAAAAAATTTAGGCCTTTTTATGAGTAATGTACAAAAGTCTTCAGCCATCCCTCATTTCTTTATATTCAGCTAGGAAAATGGGAAACATGTACAGATAAAAACAGAAGCAAAATCAGAAACTGTACAAATATTGTAAACTTCAAGTCAATATTTGCATGACTGCTTTGATAACTTTCTTGTACTTTCTTTAAGTAGTCTTCAAGAATAGTTCTTCAGTGTTATTGAAGGACATTCAACGCTTTTCTTTGGATGTTGGCTGCCTTTTGTTCTATTCTCTGTCAAAATGATCCTACACTGCTTCAGTGGATATGCTTTTGATGCATTGGCAGTGTGTTTGGGAAAATGAAGACACACTTTCGACATGCTAATGCATGATGAGTCAAAACCTGATGGTATTTTTCTGCATTCATAATTCGATTCCATCTTTGGCAAAATCCCCAACACCTCTGACTAAAATGCAGAGTGCAAAATGCAAGATCAAAAATAAAGGGTGTCTTTTACACAACAGTGCAGGTTATTATGCACTCACATACATCAAATAGGTTTAAACCTGGCAAATGAGATAAAAATAAGTTTGACTGTTTCCATGCCTTTAACATTTTAACCAGTGTTATTTATATCTGAACACAGTTGTGTCTTTTTTACTGTTTCAGGCTCATTTCTGTGTCTGCGAAAATCTGCAAGGACAGAAAATGAGAACGCATTATCTTAACACTTGTTTGAGATGTGTAATCCATGGCTAATCCTTCCCAGATGGCATTCATTTCTTTCAAAGAAAGATGGTAGAGGCAATGGCTAACTGATACTGCATCACCTCATATTCCCTCTAGGTCTTTGTCCACTTAGAGATTTTAATAACCTATGGAAATTAAAGTTAACGGATCAAATCAATATTTTTCCAAACTGTCAGGGGTGATTTGATCCCCATCCACCACTTTAAATTGCAGCTACGTAGTTCTTTGTCGTGTTGTCATTAACCTGGTATACAAATAATATAGATGGTATCTTGAAACCACCTCTACTACCTTTTTCTGCCACAGCTGAGCAAATTGTATTAAAATGTATCTCTCTTGAAGCCATACAACCTCTGTCTCTGCTTCATTATATTTTTACATAAATGAACAGATGCACAAGTAAGCAATAGATGCATCTCCCCTAGTCATAGGTCTAAGTACCAAATATCCTGCTTACCTTTTTAACGAGGATAGTGAGGCCTTGATATTTAAAGGGTTTGGAGAACTCGATGTACTGGGCTCGCTCATTGTTTATAGTCAGCGGAGCTACAATCATGTCAGCCAGGCCTCCCAGGAGCTCGCCCATCATGCCGTTCCACTCCTTCTTGTTACTGTTGTTGACCTGGAGTCCCAAAATGGAAGGAGTTGAGAAAGTTGAGAATCTGAATCAGCTTTAGCCCTGCTGTTGTCTAGACCACAGATTTGCTTCAGGATTTAAGGATTTGGGTTAAACCAAGTAAACGTCAAAAATATAGAACAGCGTGTTCTTCCTTTGCCTAAAGAACAGAGTTTCAGGTTTCAGAAGGTTGCAGGTTTTCAGTTCAGCGTATCTAGTTTCTTCTCCTTTTGCTTTCTTGCAGTTCTTACGGCTTCTGCGACATGTTACAGCCTCACGCTCCCGTTTTGGGAAGAACTCAATTTCAAGAGATCATCCTTGTTTAATATGTGACAAATAAGAATTAATGCTCTAAAAATAAAAATGCAATGGTACATGAAATCAGCACTGAACATACTAGAATGGTAATAGGAGGTGATTAAATTTGTTTTATGTCCTTTCTAATTCAGGTCACCTATATACAGTGGATTGTGCTCTTGAGATTTTGGGGTTAAAGACCCATTAGAAGGGTGAATATTTTCACAGGGACACCTGAAAATCTTTGCACCAATTTCTTTTGTCACAAAAATAATACGGACAGGCATGAAGGACATAATATGACTTTTGTGTTGGTATAAAATGTGTTGGCCATTTTTAGACTTCTTAATATTAGAGCATAATTTTACAATTCATAGCAATGCATTTCACTACAGTTATTAAAAGCTTAGGAATATGTTGTATGCTTGACTATTGCCTTTAAAAACAATGTGCATTACAGTACATACTTAATGAACAAACATATGCTCAGAGAGATGCCTGAAAAAGGCAAGAAACTACTGTTTTACCAAGTGCTATGCACTGTAGTATACATTTATAATTGTTGTGATTCTCAAATGGTTTATTATTGTATATTTTGAGGCTCTGTTCTTCCAAATGATGCATGATTTGACTCAAAATGGTGTGATTCCATTCAAAATGTCCTCAGGCTATAAAGTGTTATTAGCACACTAATTTATTTCCTTGTTGAACTGAAAAAAATAAAGATTCCTAGATGGAAGTAAAATTGAGCGTCATTTACAAGCATTTAACAGGAACAAAAGAAGATGCCCTTGGGTTATAAAAATGTAATGATTACATTTTCTATTGCACATCAGAATTAATAGACACATAATAAGTCGCACCTCATGTAGGCCTGTAGTAGCTTCATCTTAAATAAGCCAGTGCAGTTTAATAGTAACATTGCCGCTATTATTAAATAAGATAGCTTACATTTTTTTATATTATACAATAATATTTGCTGATAGCTCATTGTTAACATATTTCTATAGTATTGTAGTTGATGATTAGCAGATTCCCGGAAAAGTAATGCAATCTGTTGAGAATGTAAACAGAGAAACCAAAGACTGGACTGGTTACAAAGATAAGTCACAGTCTAGTTTCTGTGCACTCATGAAGGTGTGCTGCTTGAGCAATACAAGGTTAGGTTATATATAGCTGATCCTAGCAGGGCATGTGTCCTATTTTATCTGCACAAAACCCAACTCTTTCCCAGGAGGGGTTCATAAAAAATGAACAAACCTTGCCAAAACAACAACCACAAAAAAAAATCTTCAGCACACAAGTGGTGGTATGTACAGTTTGTATGTGTTCCATTTTCATGGATCACAGAACAGATTTGGCAGCGGTGCAGTAAAAACACAATCTGGCAACAAGACAGCTACGGCTCATATATAAGTGATCTGATCCAAAGATGGCAATCAATAAGAAAAAAAAGCAGCTGGAAAGCTGAAGGATGTGCAGCAGAAGGCTGGATCGCAGTAAAACAGCTGGACTCGAGTCAAAAATAAACATGATTAAATTTAAATGGCACTCTACTCCCTTTGTCTTCTGAATTATTTAGAAGACAGGACAGACAATGTGAGTCAAGTTCTCTGAGCCTGTGAAGTAAGTGTGACTCATAAAAAACGATTAACAAAAGCATTAAACGCCATCCAAAAAGACAAATACTCAAAACCATATTGAACCTGGTGACCTTGGAAGTGCTTGGTGGCTTGCAGGCCACTCTGCAACTGGTAGGCAACTACTCATCGGTAGTTGACAACTGGAAATTTGTATAATTTTGCTGCCTTGAGCTAATGATCTCCTTTTTAGATCTGAGTGATTTTTAAACACATTCATGTGGAACTACAGGAAAGTCCCAAAATAAAGGCATGCCACCAGATTTAAATGACTGCAGATGGAAAATATATTCTTCTTATGAGCCAAAATACACCAACCATGGATCTTAATGTGAAACTCACCCGCTCCTGAGTTCCAAATTTTCCATCAGCCACCAGATGCACCTCATAGGTGAAGTTCATGGTCATAGCCAGCTTTATCAGGAGGTCAATACAAAATCCATAACAACACTGGGGTACGATTGGGCGTCCTGTAACGAAAACAGCAACATTTGGAAGTTATGCACACCCTGGTGGAAACTGGTTCATTTGTTGTTGGTTTCTTTTTGTTTTTGCTTTTTTGAATCCAAAGGCGGCGCATGTAGACTGCACAGAATGCATGACACACTGATACACTGCAGACAACCTCACACAGCCTCATTGCACACAGACCAGGTGTGTGCCAGCATCCCAACAATCACTCAGTCTGAATGGCTACATGCATACATATATAGATACCTGCTGCATATATATGTATGCATCTCCGGTGGATGTTTGGCGGGTGCGCTAGAAGCACAGTGATAATGTAAACGTCCCTGATGTGTTACCTGGGATGGTCTCATTGGGCCCAGTGCAGATAACCTTTTTAATTAAGACTCCATTTAATGTCATTTCCTCCTTGCAAGTACCGTCAGGCAGAGTGGGTTTCACATACACAAATGGCTCCTGGTGTATTGTCACTATCTACAACAGACGGGACAGAAAGCTGTTTATCACGGAGTTGGAGATGCATCTGCTTTAGGAGAAAAACATACATTACACATCACCAAAACATATAGATGTGCAAGGATGGACAGGTGAAAGTAAAAATAACAAACAAGGATACAGATGAGCTTCTCTCGAGGCCTAAGACAGAAGTGAAGAGATAAAAGTCACAGCAAATATGTCAGTTCTGCTTTAAGAACACAGATTAGCTTCCCTGCAAGAGAGAGATGTTAGCACACTGTCCAACACGAGTATTTCGGCTCAGGTCCGCAGTCTATCCGTGTAGACATGAGTGCCACATTGCAGCAGCAAAGTGAAGGTGTCTTACTTTTAGTCGAGTGGACATCTGGAAGCCCTGTGGTTTCTCAGTCTCTCCTCCGGGCCAGATAATCTTCCGCTGATTGTTCATTACCACCTGTAGCGATGCCACACACACATATACAGTATTATAGGTGAGTGCTGACAGAAGGCCTGCTGCTGATGAGGCTTCAGCACTGTGGGTGAGCATCACTAATGAGTCAGCTTTACATAACCACAGCTCAGCAGTTTATTTATTGCATCAACCTCTGACTTTTGTATGATACAGGGTTTCATGAAATTATTACTTTTCCACCTGTCGCCAAATAACTGAAGAGCTTAGAAGAGCTGATCCTTGCAGCCTTTATCGGCTGCCTGGCTGAGTTGAATATCCACCATTAGCTAAAATAGAGTGGGATGGAAACAAGGCTTATAAAACAGCTTCCATTTTACAGAAGGGTTGGATTAGCGGTAATGGGAAGTAAGTCACATGCTACACCTTAGTCTACTTGCTACAAACTGCAGGGATTTTCAAAGAACAAGCAGTAAAATTAGAATCAGAAACTGAATTTGTTACATTTAGTACACTCTGATTGGGCTTGGATTTGATTAAAACTGCACAACAGCTCTATTCTGGTGATATTAGTGAGGCTGGCACTCTCGCAGATTGATACATCGTTAGTGGACCAGAGCAGGATGGTGGTTTGGTGGTTAGCACCATTGACTCACAGCATGAAGGTCCTGAGCTTGAATGTGCCGCCTAGTGCCTTTCTAAATGGAGATTGTTCTCTATGGGTACTTGGCTTCTTCCTATAGTCCAGAGACATCCATGTTCGGTTAATTGACAACTCTAATATTGCCAAAAATGTGAATGGTTGCCTGTCTCTCTGTGTTAGCCCTGCAATAGACTGGTAACCTGCCTGTTGCCCTGTGACAGCTGGTGTAGGCTCCTGCTCACCCATGAACCCGAACTGGATCAGTGGAAGATTGATGAGTCCATTTAGAGCCAAAACAAGGGCTGTGTTTGTTTAGTTTCCTCACTAAAGTTTAATAAAATGTACTAAAACCTTTATTTTCATGGTGAGTAAATGAGCAGCCAGCACTAAAAAATGTACTTGGAAGTTTATTGTGTGCTTTGCAAAATGGTAAATGAGTGAAATATTTCCTCTTTATCGGTTTCTGTTGCATACTTGGGGTTCATGATTGGTTGTATTTCCCATTTCATGCAATGCAAGCAGGATTGAAAAAAAGAAAGACTGATTTTATAATCTTGCCACTTTCTCTTCTTGCCCTTATTGCATCCAGGAGTTCTGAATGACATTTGTGCTACATTTACCAATATTGTCATCATATGATGAGTAAAAGAATCTGAAATATCCCTCTAATAGAAAAGAGCATTTGTTGAACTGCCTTTTTTATGCAAAGGCTCACAGATATGCGGAGTAGATGTACATTACCTGGTATGTGGTATAGATAGAAAACTGACTCCCACCCACCCACAATAAATAAAAAACAGATGATTCTGTATGTGGGCTAGACAAAATCCACACATGGTTTGTGAGTATAAAACAGGGAATGGACATCTGTAGGTGCCTTTGTGTACCTGCGTCCCATTGTATATGCCAACTTGGATGAGTCTGGACTTCTGATAGTTCAGTATACTGTAGTGGGCGTATTTTCTATCTCCGTCGTCATTGAACTCCACACGCCCCGTGAGACCCTCGGGATATTTAGATGACATCAGCACCCTGTGGCAAGCACATGAAAACTGTTATCTGTGTGAATCAGTGCAAATGTGCCCATGTAAGGCCATTGTGCGTCATCTCATGTTAATGTAACAGTGTATTTTATTGTAAATTGCTCAGTGTAGGGCTCTTAATTCAGTGCACGAAGCAAAAAAAAATAAAATTGATTCACCACATCTCTTGTTAACGAAAGGCAGAGCTGTGGTTGCTGAGTGCTGACAATACTTGCTGTTGCATTTGTTTGGAAGCAGCGCTTTATATTTTGTTATGCTGCCTCGAAGCTGCTCTAAGTGGGTCAGCTGAAACTCACTGGCTTCGTTTGGAAATAACAAATACAAGGTTTATGGTACATTCAGGAAAACCTGATAAATCTGATGAATCTGTTAAAACTGTCAACAATGGGTTGGAAATGACTGCAATGCAGCATACAACTTATTTATATTGCAGGCCTGTTTCAGTAATTAAACCTGAGCATGTCTAATATGTTTTTGCCCTTTATCACAATAATGGAAATTCTAACATATCTTAATTTTCCAATTATTTTTAATTGAGACATTTTTTATATGACATTTTCTGTCATATGTCTACACTGTTGTAATAATAGCTGCTCATATTAAAGATTTCTAATGAAGAAGCCACAGTATTTATGATTAAAACCTCTGAGATAAAAACTCAGGCTTCAGACTACTCTACATAATCAACATCAGACAGTTTTTTTAAAACTAAATAGGTTTGTATGGTATCCTAAAAGCCCCACCACCTGCTGTTCAAACCTTTTGTTTACAAAGGGAAAGCCAATCAGTGGTAATTTGCTTTAGATGGAAGTGGTAGAGGAGCCGAAACATTTGGGCCATATATTGTATAAGATTAAAAAAAGGATTATTTTAAAACCATGAAACATGCAAAGCTTCTGTGCCAAGCTCACCGTTTAAAAAGGGGTCCTGTTTTCCAAATGTTAGTGTTGCCCACACATCCCCTTGGAGGCTCTGTGATATTCTCCTTCTCAAATAGCTCCTGTATGGACTGAGCTACCACAGCCACTGCGTCATTGATGTGGGCAGACTCATTCTTCCCGTTGATGAGCTGGAGGCCGATTAGACCTGAGAGCATTCCAACAACATAAAGATAATCACCTTCCTGAGCAAGGCACACTCTCTCAGGAGCCTTTTGCAATGCGCAAAGTGGAAAAAAACTTATAGGGCCTCCAGTTTAAACATCCTGAAAAAAGGTCAGACATCAGCTGCTTGATCCAGCTCTGATCCACTGGGAGGGGTAAGTTCAATAAGAGTGTCTCATAAAAGACAGCAGAAATAAGTGGATCATTTTTCTGATGTTGTCACCGATGACCTTTTCGCAGCATGTGCAAGGAGTCCCTTGAAGTTGGATTTATATTTTTCAGCCCTTCTGGCAAAAGTTTGAGGACTCAGCACAGGCACACATATTATTTGTGTTCTCGCTAAACAAAAATACCACCAGGCCTACTTTTAAACCAAGCAACAATCCAACTTCAGCTAAGTTTTCTGATTGCAACCAGGTCCATCAGTCTTGCAGGCTCCTAAAAGAAGCTGCAGTGCAGGTGGAAGAGACTGGACACGGACAGGACAACAAACGCTCTGCGGGGATTGCTTGTGTTTGAGTGCCTGGGGGAGAAACGGTCGACATTTGTGACCAGAAAGTGATAAAATACCGTGACCTGTGAGACATGTGCAAAAATATCCACGAATACATACAAAAAGACTGTTGTGGCTTACCATTCTATCAGTTATCTGTTGCAAAACTCTCCCTTTATAATTCATTAGAGACCAGGATGTTAATATGGCAGATTAGCACAGTGAATTTAGCCTTGGATGAGCCAGGATACACACACATTTAAAGTAAAAACTGAGTGTACACACCACATTTAAACCTTTAAACAAAGAATGCTTAAACGTTTAAATGCTCAACACGAAACAAGCAGTAATACAAATAATCATGTAATAAACCCATCGATAAATGGTTAATCTTTCTAATCCTGTGTGTGTTATGCTCGGCCTCTTAGTAAAGCCGAGGTAAACTGGTGCATTCCCAGTGATCTAAGCTGGATGAACGTACCGTCTGGCGCCTCACTCAGGGCTTTACCCGACATCTCACGCTCGCCCACCAGCCACACGTAGCCGGAGCCCGTCATGTTGAGGAAACGGGCAGCCCTGTACACTGCGGCAGCGTCCTCCTCACTGGAATTTGTTAAAATTAAATCAATAAAAGACAATTGATTGTTTTAACCAGCAGATGATGCTGATCTGATATGCGAGTCTGTCGAGGCTTTCAAGTAACCAAAACAGGAGCAGTGACATGAATCACAAAAAATACTAAACAAAATCCAACCTGACGGCTTTTCCGAGCATTAGAAACAAAGTCAGCCATGATGATTAATAATTTAAAGTTTTGACACTCATGGATTTTTAATTAAAAACGTTTCATTAAAAATAGATCATCGTGAGTCATTATAGGACAAAACCGAAGAAAATGTAATTGTTGCTTTTAAATTTTAAGGGTTTAGACAAAGTTTGTAATTCTGGTTTGTAATAAATATCTTTAGGTCATTTCCCCCTTAATCTAGCCAATAACTTTCTTCCAATCGTGTACATGTCCCATAGTAAATTGTTACGATACATTTAGCTGTAGCCCTGCGACAGACTGGCAACCTGTGAAGGGTGAACCCCACTTCATGCTCCATGACAGCTGCAATAGGCTCCAGTTCCCTCACAACCCTGAATTGAATAAGTGGAAGAAAATGGATGGATGGACATTTATGCAAGTTCATTTTCCTTGAAAACAGCATGAAGCTCTCTAGTCTGCACAGCATTTTATGATTTAGTCTGAAGAAATGGCTTTCTATTGATGAAGGTTTATCATTTCAGTTTTTTGTCATTTTCGGGGGGATATTTACGTCTTTATTTGATAGAATAGTGAAGAGTTAGAGAGGAAAATGGTGAAAGCAAAACACCTGGAGTCACACTTGAAACCATGGTCACCTGTTCAACCACGTGAGCTAAACTGGTATCCCAGATTTTTTCAGAAATCATCATATCATCCTGGGCAGCCAATTATGAAAGCTAAAAAAGACCCCAAAACACACAACTCTGTACTGCAGAGAATCCTCTGCTTTATATTCTTAAAATCCCCAAAACATAATTTCATATAAGGGAGACACGTTTATCATAAAGTTGCTAAACACACAAGATCTTTACATATTTGTAACTTGATGACAAAAAACCCTAAGGCTGACTTTACCCACATTTTAATTTAAAAGAAAAAACCCACTCATATTTTAGATATTGCATTCACTTTTACAATATTTACTTCAAGCTATATTATTCTTATACTGAGTGAAATAACAAAAACTGATGTCAGGCTTTGGACACATTGATGCCCTGTGTCAGAATCCATCACTATCAATCGTGTATGATTACTTACATCAAAAAGAAATCTAAGTGTATATTCTATTCATAGACACATTTCTATGAAAATACAATACATTTGAATTCTTTTCCTCTGAAATGCAGAAATGTAAGTACAAGTAAATACAAAGCTCAATATAGAGCTGCAGGACTTCTACAACTTTCCATATTAGTGCAGCCGAAACCTTTGAAGCACTCTCCAGAAGGTCTATAAATATATGTATGTTATTTATTTAAAAAATAAATAAATAAAACACCTCACCTGGCGGACAGGATGATGACTCGGGCCTCCAGCTCTTTCGCCTCCAGCAGCAGAGCAGTTAAGTTAGTCTCCTGGCTGAACTGGAGGACTTTCTCTGCCTGTGATTGGGGCATAAGGAAGGTCAAGCCAGCTACTTTCCCCTACCTCAGACACCATGCTGCCTCTTTACCTTGTTGGTTTGAGCTTGGCCGATTTTGTTTGAAAACGAGAGACAGAGATATAAAAAGGAAAGCGATCCAGGGGAACCGGCTGAACTAAAAAAATAAAAAAAGCTTGAAGGGAAAAAAAACTTTTGCATTTGTTCGCATGCAAACTGAGGGTTATCAAGGCTCCAAAGAAGGACGTGCATGTGTTAGGTAGGGGGAAAGAAGAAGGTCAATGCAACCAGTAACTAAAAACAGGTGAAGGGGGGTGAGAGGGACGTTTTCCCCCAACAAAAAAACTGCTGAAAACTGGGGAAGTGCTACAGAACAGGAGGAAGTAGCATCTGGGAAACGGTTTTGTCCCACACTACCGGTTCTCCACAAAGGAATGGAGTTGCAAACTTTTTTTGTGTGTGTGAGTGTGTGTGTTCTGAGTACATGCATTCCTTTACTGAAGGAAAAAATGAAAAATGATAAAAGCGAGGCGCTGGCCACTGATTTTTTTTTTTTTATGTTAAAAAATTATAGATTTTTTTTCACAACAAAATCATTCTTCATTTAAATCATAGGGAAATGTCTCAAAGTAAAAATTAAAGAAAACACGTGCTACCAAGAGAGGGACATTTCTGGGTCGGCTGGTGACTGGTTTGGTCTGGTTTCTAGTTGCTACGTTTGGAAAGTTGGTGGGCGGCGTGCATTGACCATGCAAATATACCTTAGGTCCTCGCTTGTTGTCATAGGACAGTTGGTCGAGGTTTTCATAGTTCCTTTTTTTATTCTGATGAGTAATGTGCACAGAGAAAATATGCAGACACAGAAAAATATTATAAACAGTTGAAAATGGAGGGCAGTAAAGCATTCCAACAAATCTCCACTTTTCTGCTTCAAATTGGGATCTTTAACAGTGGGGCTTGCAAAAACATCAGTGATGACCACTTGCAATCATGCTGAGATTATGTCCTCTTATTAAAAACAGATATTAAGTATATACAGCATTTACATGTACTGTGCATGTGATGCATCAATTATTAGTGATAATCCAGCCGCATAGGCAAACATAAGTGTCAAGGAGAGTGATCAGATTTCCAGCACGCCTTAAAAATCAGCTCTATGTGATCACTTTTTTGGCCTCTTAACAAAAACACAAAGAGCTCATTAAATTTTTGGCAGTATGGCGCACTTGCAAAAGAAACTGCTACTCCACAAAACCATCTGCTCATTCAACATCATCTTCAGAAGCTCGTTCTATACTTAGCATCCTCAGACACAATCATTAAAAGCTTGGCTGCAGTTTGCAAGCAGTAACAGCAGTAATTCAACATCAACTGCTAACACGCAGTCATTTTTTACCCGTAAAAATCCAGCAAATCCGGAAAACTTCTGTCCCACCTTGGCACTATACAGACTAATTCTCGGCAGTCTTTGAGGGTGACTGTTTAAACTGGGAATGTTAGAAAAATAAAAATATAGCACTCAATAAAAGTGTCTGACTTTGTAGCAAGCTCTTGTTTTCAAAATTTATTGCACAAAGGAAACAAAGGTTTCCCACAGAGCTGAATCAGAGTTAATAAAGTGTGAGTGGTGGTGCTGTAGGGCAGGTCCAGAAAGCTCTTGGTCTACAAATTAAGTAATAAATCTTCACAAAAAACATTCACATTCCATCTGCAGCATTTTGTTTTTGTGGCATTTTCAGCTTGATTGACACCTAAAGCATGTAGCACAGTACTAACAAAAATAATGTGTTGTGAAAGCGAGACAGAGCAATCCGATAGGGGATTCCTATGCACGTTTAATTACATTCAGGCTATCTAACACTTGAGGTGTCACCATTTCAGACTCTGGTCCTGTTCTGTATCCTGCGAGAGGAGCCACTTGGGAGTCCAGGCTGAGTTTAGAAGCCATTTTGCAGTAAAATAGCAAACTGCGTGTTTCTGCATCACAGGGTTTCTTTCACAGCTGCCTGGATTCAGAGCTCACACCTCAGTGCACTCTGGTCCGCACTCCCCCGTTTGCAAAGTTCAGGCTGACTGTGCATCAATGCACTATTCAGCAAACTGACAACAGATGCTGCCTAGTAAATCTTTTATTCACATAAACAAACAAACAAATGTTAAACACCTCTGTGTGGATGCTGTTGTGTTCCAAAAGAATAAAAAGCCCATAAAAAAATTATCATATATGATATAGATATTAGAACTGTTGGATGCTAATGGGAGAATAAGAACAAAAAACAAAGGAAAAGAACGCTTCTATTTTATAAAAACAACACATAGATGTTTCTCCAGCCACTTCATTGCATAGACCTGTTCAACAGCAAATATTTACCCAGCCAGTCATCAAGAAACTCCATTTAGGCATCTAAACATGGTCAAGATGACCCACTGAAGTTCAAACTGAGCATCAGAACGAGGAAGAAATGAGTGTTTCAGAAACTGCTGACCTACTGAGATTTTACCGCCCAACCATTTCTAACAAAGAGCAAATATCCAGTGAGCAGCAGTTTTCTGGGGGCTTATGCCTTTTTAATGTCTGAGGTCAGAGAGGAATGGCCAGACTGCTTCAAGCTAATAAGAAGGAAACAGTAACTCAAACAATCGCTTATTACAACCAAGCTATACAGACGAGCATCAAGAAAGCAAATCAAATGTGTTGCCTGGTCTGGAGTCTCAATTTCTGCTGCTACATTCAGGTGGTAGGGTCTGAATTTGGCATAAAGAACATGGAAGCATGGATCCATCCTGCCTTGTGTCAAAGGCTCAGACTGACAGTGGTGGTATAATGATTTGGGCATATTTCCAACACCTTGTTGAATCTATGTCATGAAGAATTTAGGCAGTTCTGAAGAACAAAAGGGGTTCAAACCATTACTAGTAAGTTGTTCCTTATAAAAAACTCAAAGGAGCTGCCTGCAACAATCAGCATCAAGGTGAATTGTGGTATTCACTGGCCACTTTGTTAGGTTCTATGTGATAAAGTGGCCAGTGAGTGTATATAAATTGTATTTTTGCAAAAGGATCTTCTACCTAATATTTGGAATATCTGGAATTATCATCAGTGGTGACAGATCACTAAATTTATTTCAAAGTAATGTTACAAAAGTGTCCCAGAAACCTTACGGTAATGGTGTTTGATCTTCAGCTCCTGGCAGTGGCATTTCTCTCTGTATCCTATCAACTATAAAGGCAAAAATCGAGTTGGAAATTTATCATAAACTGAGAATTTTTTGCATCTAATTCAAGTAGAAACCCTCTCTGAAGCCTTCCAGAAAAAAAGGACTTTGTCTTTATCCCCTGAGTTTTTCTGAGCACTCTATTTTTGTATCTGCAGCCAGGCATTAATATTTCACTTTGTGTTGGCCACATTTGCTCTCTGGCTAAGTCCACTGTGTCCAGCGCCTTTTCACTGGTGGTGACAGCCCCCCTATGACTGTGTGACCTCGCTAAAGACTTACCACGGAGCTAAAAATACTCCATCTTGCCTGTCACTGAGTTTATGCAGCACAACAAGGTGATTAGCAAGAGCAACATTTCTCAGTTTTAATTAGAGCGCGGTCTACCTGAGACAAAATGAAATCCTTCAGCATCACCTAAAGCATTTGGAGATATGACATCCAGACAAATCTATAAAGAAAAAGCTGGTTTGGTAATGAAAAAGACTTTTTATCATGATTATTTTGTTAAATGACACACGGGATGTCAGAGCCGAGGGGAAAGTGAGCTGAGCAGCTGCTCTCTGACATTTCTTTTCTCGTCATTTAAGAGTATGAAGGTTACACTCCCGGATTTTGTCACACTGCCAAGCGTAAAACCCCAACTGTCCCGTCAGCTGGGGACCAAGTTTTGATTCTTCTTTTGTGACATTTTATGAAAATCATGTTGCATTTTAAGATATTAAGGCTTCTGTTGTTTAATATTTTCTCAGCATAGCCAGAACTACATCAGCGTGCCTTTTAAAGCTTTCCAACTTCTCCACATGCGTGTGGCTCTAAGCCTCTTGCATATTTCTTCCTATTTAATGCTTCATTTAAGAAAGAAAAGCTGCAGTAATTTAGTGGAAGAGCTGGAATCTGTAGTGTTGAGAAAATGTTAGTCCAGATTAACCATTTGTTCACGGCTATTTTCAGCTATGGATTAACAGGCATTACCCAGTAGTGTATAGATGAGTGTATGTTGGACTGACTCAAAACAAACTATAGAGGATTTGCTCGTGGTAATGAAGGATGATGCCAGTGTGACAGCAGGATTCGTTAATTTTTTATGGTTTATCGACAGCAGCTGAGCGCTACGGCACAGCTGAAAGACATACATCAGCCTTTGGATATGGCGAAAACAGTCATTAGCAGTATACAGGACTTGTCTTATGCTGCTCTGCACTGGTTTCAGTGTAATTATCTCTGCATGTTTTTGGAAAGATTCTCAAACAAATCCTTCTCAGGGCCCAGAAACTCTCAAACTGGCACTGCAGTGAGGACTAAATATATTCATAATTACCGGTAGAGGCTCTCATCAGCAGAGAGAGTCGCTGCCACTTCGCTCAGCTTTATGGGACTGAATGAGCTGAATGCACAGATGGGTTCATTCTGAGATCCAAACGAAGACTTTGCACTTGCACAGGCTTTTAATATACAAATTTATCTTTTCCAGTGCAGGATGTGAGTCACATCTCCACCATCTGACTGTCACTGGTTATGGTTCAAAGTGCGCAGCTGCAGTTTCACAATCGAGAGTGTTTTTTTTCCGATTGGTGTCTGACGCCGATCCCGGTCGCTTCATTTAAGCAGCTTTGCTTTAACCGTAGCTGCCTTCTGCAAAATTGCCTCGGGTGTGTGTCATACCCAGTGTCTCTTCATCTTCTGATTTAATTAAGTCTCCGAATCAGGACTCATTTCACTCTGCCACACAATTACAGCAAAAGAGCCCCAGAGAGGGACAAGCAACGCAGAGTACAAAGAGAAAATGCATCGCAACGTGATTTCATCTTATTAAATGGATGAAATAGATGCAGTTGTTTTGTCTTTTTCTTCATCTTTCTAGCCATCTAACTCTCTTTGCCCCAAAGGGCACACATCATCACAGTCTCAAGTCTGTTTTGGCTCAAAGATCAGCATTTCACTGACCCATATACACAGCCCAGAGCAATACTTAAAATGGAAGCATCAGCGCTAAAAAGAAAAAAATAAATCCTCTTATCTTCCAAACATGAAGTAGCAGGTTGCAATAAAGGAAAGCCCTCTGTGTGCAGTAACAAAGCCTGCAAAGAAACACCTGACTCCAGTGAAACAGTTAAATCTGTGATGGTTTGCAAAGCCCCATGTTAAATTCCACTATTTGGCTCCCAATGTGGAAAGACACTGGATAATTTGGACTATGGAGAAAAGCAAAGTGAAGATGAGCAAATAAACATACAAACTTTTGTAAGATTAGACCACATTAAACGCTGGTAATGTCTCTAGGAATGTTAGCCAATGTTTACACAATGGTGAGAAAGAGATGTGGCCACACAACAGAAAGGAAAACAGTCACATACATAGAAGACCTTTGAGGTTTAAAAGCCTTAAACACTCGCACGCTCATGCTCATACACTCGAGGGGACGGGGGAGGAGGCTAGGAGGCTGGGAGCCAGAGCATCTCACCTTTGTTTCTCTTTCCTCCAAGAGGGTCTCGAGCCTCTTTTGAGCAGCCCGGCCCTCGTGGTCGTCGCTCACTATCAGGATGATGTGGTTCCAGTTGAACTCGCGCATTAGGTCGAACCACACGTGCGCCTGGTGAGAGTAGGGAGGGACTGTCCGCAGAAAGGACAGGTGGATACTCTGAGGAGCATTGAGCAGAAAATAAGGTGATCAGCAAAGATGCATGATTAGTTTTTTAAAATCTGTTTGTTATCAAGTGGAAATAATATTAAATCATATTCTGACAACATGATAATTATCCCGTGTGCACAAGATAAAAAAAATGTATCATGTAGAACTACATAACAGCTAAATTTCCAATGGTCTCATTGATTGCAACATAAGACTGTAAGTATACACAGTGTACCCAAAAGTAATCCAGTATGCAGTGGACATGCGCTGCATCCCCAAAATTCTCCTCTTTTGAAGAATATCAATAAAGGAAGTAATTAGCCACTTGGGAAAAAGAGGATCTCTGAGACTGAGTGGAGTCTGAAGTTACTACTATGTTCTGGCTGAGAGTCCAGAGTCTGCACCAGGAGTTTTAAACAAATAAATACTTTTTTTTAAAAGTAGGGGCACAAATAAAAGTGAAGAGCCTTAGCCATCAAAATAAAGACTTGAATGCAAAAACAGGATTATTTGAAGATGCTGCAAGTCTCTACATCTGGATAGCTTTAATTGAGTGTCCACATACTTTTGGTGATCTGGGATATGGTTTTGTATGCTGTTCATTTTAGCTGCTCAATCTGTTCTAGACAAATCATGCACCACATATTTAAGATGTTTTGTGGCAGTGAACAAAAGCAAACACAATGGATAAATATCATGTAAAACAATATGGAATCCCTTTCCTTGATCTTCCTTCCTCACATCTCCCCCAGGCCTATCTAAATCTCTGAATTGAATGCCTCTCATTTCCCTTATTTTGGGAGATTATGGACTGTGTCACTTTAAACACTCAATTCATGTCTTTGGCATTTATGTGATTGCTTTAGTTTCATTTTGGTTGCTTGTGCTTCTTAAAAACACAAGTCAGGTCGGAGGCATTATTAATGATGCTCTTTCAAATTTCAGCTGGAAACCCATTTAATCACAGCTCCCCTAATGGACACTGATGGGACGTTTAATCTAGGAAGCCTCTGAAGATGCCCCAGGGGAGCTTCTTATTCCTCCACTCTGTGTTCACGCTCTTCCTGTTTTTCCTGTTTCCCTCTTTCTCTCTGTCTCCTTTTACATCTCTCACATCCATCACTCACCTTGTCTGAGTAGATGGACATGCGGGTGGTGAGCCCCACCACAGGGATGCGGTAGAAGCCTGCCGTGTAAGAGACAGGCGTCGGGGTTAGGTGGTCATTGGACTGGGGAGGGTGACTCACCAGGATAGCATAGACCTGCAGAGATACAGAAGAAGGACCCTTTGTCATTTTGACACTGCCATTAAGATAAAATGTTAAGACCACTCATCCTACTCCGATAGATGTTGGGGGCAGCAGTTTCTATCTTTGTTTCTTTCTTTAGAAGCTGTATATTAAAGATGGAAGTAGCTTTCAGGTCCGAAAAGTGAAGACACACCAGGTGTCTTAAATTTCCAATCTTTTAATGGCCAAGAGGGAGTGATGCTTCCTGTTGTACAAAGAAGCCAAGCTAAATATATCTCTATGAAAAGATTATTTAAAACATGGTTCCAGGTAACCCTTTATGGCTGGTCAGAGTGGACAGCCTCCGTTTTGCGCAGCTATTTTTAAAGCCTGGTAGAATTGCAACCTCATAAGCCATAAGCTAGCACAATAATTTTTTTTGCATATAAAACCTTAGGAGTTGTACTTATATCTTATACACTCATCTTGTCCTCAGTCACGGTTTCCTTCCACATATGGCTTTACAAAAATTGCATAAAAAGCACTTGCAGCAATACAAACATTATATTCCAGAAACACACTTTGCCGATCCGATCAGCTGTTTATAGCACTTCCTACGTTGGAATAGAGGTCAGAGCTGTCACAGAACTATCGCATGTCTGCCCGAAACCGGAAGTGACGTAATTTTTGTGGAAAATGTAGTTTTTGTCTTATATGGCATTTACAAAGATATGCTGGTGTTTTTAAAATTCATGTTTGAGTTTATGCCTTTCTTATAGTTTCTGGGATGCTTAGAACTCAAATTACACTGTTGGAAATAGTATATTTTGATGCAAAGGATGGTTTTTTTTGCAAATTTGCATTACAATATTTATTTTCATTTTTCCTGCAGTATATAAAAATGGGTGTATCTCAAAAATAAAACTATGAAGACACTCAAAATAAATTTCCTGTGGTTGAAAACTATTTTGTGCAACTTTTTTGCATTTACAGTTTTGAGGGATATCCCTCTGAAATGTCTCTAACTAGAAATATGTGTTAAAAAAACATTTTCAATTTTTCTTTTATAGTTTATTGCATTTTTTTTTTTTTTTGCTTTTTGTGTCGTTGCTATGGACTTAATGCATAAATATTATTAACATTTGGGATATAATGGTTGTATTGATGTATAGCAACTTGAAAGACTCCCAAAAATGTCACTAAAGCATGTAAAAATATAAAGATAAGCTCTGGCAGACTTGGTTCTAGGTTAGGTCTTAAAGGGTTTAAAAAACAAGGATAACGTATGATACGTTATGTGATTGGTAAGTGTCTTTCCTTTTTGCGTGCAGTATCCATGAGCTTCATGATGAACTTCATCTTTTCACTAACAAATGCCAGAAGTCACAATGGTTTTATTCACCTTTTTATACAGTAAAAGTGAATCGGTGCATCTGGGAGAAAAGACTATTTTACAGTTTGTTATAAAAAATATTTTGGTCTTTGCCTTTAGAGATACCAAAATCTTTAGGATGGGGGTTGAGTCGCAATATTTAATAAGAGACCTGTTCAAATTACATTAAGGCTTAAAGTTACATACTTGTGGCACAAAATACCAATACTTAGGCTTGAAAAAAAAATCAATAGTTGATGTCCAGGTGGCGTCATCCATCTTTGATATACAGTCTATTTTTACAGACCCTTAAAGACACAGTGTCCTCCAAAATCAAACACACATATCTTCTCCCAGGTCTTGTTTAGATGTGAGTTGCCCAGCCTCTGGGTCTGGGTCTGCCTTCTCTTGAGCATAATGGCGCCAACCACCTAAAGAAAGCAGGTGGAAGCCACTGATGACATCAAAAGTGTGAGCCTTTCAGCATGCAAGAGATGCAGTCCTTCTTTTGCATAGTAATGCAGTTGACAGTGTAGTTCAGTGAAAAGAAAAAAGCTCCAACATTCAAACTTTTTTTGAGTAGCTGGGTCATAGTTTTTAGAAAGAGGCCAGTTTTCAAATTTAGTTTTTGTCACTTTAAGCAGCTCCACACAAGTGTTTTCAGTTTGTGGCTTTATTTGTGTGTGTGTGTGTGTGTGTGTGTGTGTGTGTGTGTGTGTGTGTGTGTGTGTGTGTGTGTGTGTGTGTGTGTGTGTTACTGAATAGGAAAAAGTGTATGTCTCCATCCTTGTGCAATTTGATGTGCAGTTTCCCTTTAAGACTAGATTAAAATGCAGGAATTGTGTTAAAGTCTTTTCATTTCAGTTTTTATTTGGAATTAATCACTGATCACAAACTGATTGCTTCACAGAATCTAGGACATTGGAGGCCAGTGAGCATATATAGCCCTGGGGAAGCTGTCCACTAGACAGAGCCAGCAATTAAGCCTTGGCGGCAACATCAGGGTTTTTATTATTTATTATTTATTTTAGCTTGAATGAAACTTCTGTGTGCCTAACATACAATATACTCATTATTCATTCAGTGAACCTTGAATCTAGACATAAATTGTAGCCAGGGGCAACCACATCTATAACAAAAAATAGAGAGAAGCAAAAAAACAAAAAAGAAACTTCTCCTTGAGATGATGCTCACTGTGTGGGCTGGTAGACTAATATTAATTTGTGCTGTCTTATTCCTGCAAAAAGTGAGCCCAAGCTGACCAACTACTCAAGTAAAAGGATGAATTTATGTGAGAATCGATTTGAGAAATGCCCCGGAGATGTGGATGAAGGGGAATAAAGTTGGCATGGCTGTGCGGGAATGGATTATTGGATATGAGGAGTCCGTATGGTTGGGTCAAAAATGAGGTCTATCTTCCAAGGACTGCTCCCAGGCATCTACTCTTCCATCTGCCACAGTCTTCCCTCCTCTGTGACTGCTAGCACCTACTGATCTCATCAGATTACACCTTCGATAGACTTTCTGTCCAATTCAAGTGTGATTTAGTCTCATTCACAAGAGGTGTGTGTGTGTGTGTGTGTGTGTGTGTGTGTGTGTGTGTGTGTGTGTGTGTGTGTCACTGTAAATCAGTTTAATGTCCCTTAAGTTCACGGGGGACACAGAGAACATTGTTGGTGTTGTCTTTAGAATCTCGTGTGGGTGGATTGTACACTCTTACTTTGTATGACAGAGACAGAATATGATGGTTTTATTCCTACAAGCCTGTGTCTCTTAGACTCGTTGTATTAAGCAGAGGACCAGGGACATGAAAGCAACAGTGAAGCTGTGGGTGTTTTTTTTCTTTTTTTTTTTATAAAGCTTAATTATGTGTGTGGGAGAAAGAAGAGTGAGAGCAAGAGGGACTTCACGCCTCAACATGCTGTGACATAATGTTGGCGCTTTTTAAAAGCTGTGTTGAGCATCACCACAAGAGGATGGTCGGTGCATTTGTCAGCATGCTTCAACTCTCAAAGACACACACTCTCTAATCATGTATTACTTATGACATATGTTTTGCTGGCTACATCTGCAGCACAAATGGCGTGAATCTCTGAGATAATTCACATTTCAGGTCATTCTTAACATGCGCCTCCTCCTAGTATACCTTACAAAGACAGTTTCTCATGCCACCCATGGTTCGGATCACTATCAGAGGAACTGAGGTCATTATCCACCAAACATACTAAACTGTTACCTCAAACCATTCCAGCCTCCTTTTTCCAAAATGTTCACTCATCATGCAACACGCACGGTCAGAGCCAAGCCATTAATCACAAATTACATATTGCACATTTTCACTCCTGACTGGTTCCTTTGCAGTTGAGTTGTTCTGCAGCTGGGTGTCCTATAAAGTACAATTGCCCTCTCATCCGAGTTATTGCCCCAAACCACAGCCTATTTTTGGATTTCTGGAAAACAGATGGAGCTGTAGAGGGATCAGTGTATTATACAAAGTGAACTAAAATGTGAGTTAAAGTGTGGAATAGTGCCAAATGGAACAACAGAAGGCCAGCATAATATGTAGTCTAACTTCCTGCCCCTACATTAACATGTTCCTGCTTGATAGATATTCTGCAGCTGAAGATCTAATAAAATAGTCTGTCTAGGTTTAATTCAGAATTTGAGACTAATAAGCTAGTTATGACAACCAATCCCTTCAACGGTGCAAAGGTGAAAAAACAAAGATGCTTCTGAAATGTAAGCAATTTCACCGAAAGCACAAACTTTCTCTGTTAAGAAGCAGTCCCTCAAAGACACCCGGATGCAACTATCTTTAGATAGGTGGACTTGGCATTTAGCTCGTGGCAAATATACTAAAAGATATGAATAAGGCAACTAGAGCCCATTGGCAGTAAACTGTACCTGACTGGAGATGAGGTCCTCGCAGACGGAGAGAGCCATCTGGATCGCGTTGGATTTATGCGTTACGGAGATGGCGGTCAGCTTGAATTTGTCCCTGCCGTAGACTTGGTTGGCCTGGGTCACGGCATCTTTGAAGACCTGCTCGTATCTCTTCTGGCTCAGGACGGCCCCGATGTTCACGATCTTCGGCTCGCAGCCGGCCCGCGCGCAGGAGCACGAGAAGAGCACCGCCAGCAGAAACAGACGCATCGTGTGGACCACCAAACAGCACAGCGCAGCCCGGTCGCTTTTCTCCCCGGTGGCGGGTCGGCTCGACCAGCTTCTGGACAGCTCAGCCAGTTGAATGCGCGACTGCAGGCACAATCCAGGTGGGCGGCGATAGCGAGGGAGGGAGGCCAAAAAAGGAAGAGGAAGACTTTGTCCAAAAAAAGGTGGTTTGGTTACATGCAATGCGGAGGAATGTGCATGATCATGTTAGAGACAGGCTGTCAACCGGGGACATCTAACCCGCATTGTCCACCTTCTTTGCTCTCCTTTGAGGAGCTGCAAAACCTTCTAGTGGCAGCCACAAAGACTTAAACCATAGCCCACGCTTTTACGGCTTCCTCTCCGGGGCGAGTATCGCTCTCTCCAGCCTCTGTTCCCGTGCGCTTTCTCCGAACTCAGCACCGATGCGTGGCGCGCTGGTTGCTCCGGGCTGAGCGGCTGCTGCTGCTGCTGTCCTTGGTCCTGACAGCTGTGCATGCGCGCCTGTGGTGCGCGCTCCCGCTGTATCGGTTCCCTGCTCCGGAGTTTTGCGCGTTGGCGTGCTGTGCTGCTGCTGCTGCTTCAGCTACTAATGATGCCGGCGAAGAAGCTAATCCTATGAAAAATACATGTAATCACTTGTTAAAAACACACTCGATCATCATGTTTGTCATAACAGGACACGAAAGGCAGGAGCAGTATGAATGGGCTGCAAAAAAAAATTATATCAGCGTTGTGGGCTTTGCTGGTGCATAAAATTTGAAATGGTCAGAAGGGAGGAGGGAAGGCGTTTGTCTTTTTAGTATAACAGTAGTCATGCCCCCCCGGAACTGGAACTGGAAAGAGAGCCTGATTTCTCATACTGCTCTCTCTCGTAAACTGGACCGACCTCCGTGAGCAGCTCATTAATCACACAGGATGTCGGCATCATCAGTCATAGCCCGTCACTCTTCTGCAGAAGATGACTCGCCTGTCTTGTTTCTCTAATTTTTGTACGTGTGTGTGTGTGTGTGTGTGTGTGAGAGAGAGAGAGAGAGAGAAGTGTGTTTGTAAAGGATAGAGTGTGTGTGTGTGTGTGTGTGTGCGTGTGCGTGTGTGTGTGTGTGCAGAGGCGAAGTAAAAGAAACACACTGTAGATATTGTGGATGTTGCATTATATCTGACCCCTCTGTTGATGAAACTGTTTGCTTCCCTGCAGCTGAAGACACGAGCAGAATCAACCTCCTGGTTACCTAGGAAACTGGCTTTTACAACACACACGCACACGCGCTTGCACACAGCGGAGAGCTTCACACGGAGGAAATGTTCTCTCAAATTTTTTTTAATGGAAAGCAGTGAGACAATGAGTTTATTCATCACTGCAGGAAACGTCAAAATATCTTTCTGTAACAAAACGGTCATTAACACCAAAATGAAAAGAAAAAGATTAAAAAGAGGATATTTAATCGGAAGGATTCAAATGGTCAAACATCAGTTTATCATTTTATTTTTAATATCATAATAAGCTGGATACTGTTTCAATATTTCCCCTGAGAGTACATGCGTTTATTCCCGGTATTAACAATTCCTACGTAGGAAAAAAAAGGTGTTTTGAAATGAGGCCAGTGTTTGAACAGTGCTCCGAATTCTAAATCACTGAAACACTGTGGTGTCTCTCTGCTCGCAGTGAGCTGATAAATTAATCACAAGGCTGAAAGAAATCAACATTCATCAGCTGCAGGCTGTTCTCCTTCCAAAGTGAGCTCCTCTCAAGTATGATCTGACTGTTTTCTTTATAACTTTAACAATGTGCACTGACAAAGGGGATATTAGGCATGACGGTTCAATTTTGCAGGAAACCTGACACATGTTTACCAGTAGTTCTAATAAAAAACGAATGGAGAAAGGTGTTGCATGAATTTAACTTTGTGTAGGTTGTATTACAAACCTACACAAAGTTAATTTAAAAAGAGATTGTGTGTCTCACTACTGCGCTTGTGTGTTGTTCTGTTGGTGTACTTTTAGTCTAACAGTGGGTCTTGTAGGACTCTATTTTCTAAATCTAGATAAATAATTTAGCATTTCTTTTTCAATCGTTGTTTTTAAATCAGGAAATTAGGTTCTGCGTCCTGATCTAGACAGAATCAGGCATTTAACTCAGTTTTATTTTTGTTGTGTCACCGAACTGGACCAAAGGTTTGCCACCCTCTACCAAGAAGGTGACTCTATCGTAACTGGAGCACACTGGATGCCACAACCAAAGTAGACCGAGTGAGCAGTACTGCCTAGCAAGTGAAGCCTGCGACCACAATCTGAAAGAGCAAGTACTGGAGAAAGTGTCCAGATTCCAGCCCGCGCTCCCAGGACAGCCAGCTAATCAACAAATTTAGCATCCAGTTGACTGGGACTTTGCTGCACTAATGAGAAGCCTCTGTCTCCATTGAAGAACACTGGAGGCAATTTAACTAGACCAGGCTCCTCAATGAAACCTGCCACCCCACTGGCTGTCACCCTGGCTCCACAAGAGATGCCACGGTCTTGGTTTCTCCATGGTCTTGTGCACCATCTCACAGTCCATCCACAGCCAGGTCCTTCCATGACACCACAGCTGATCCTCACCTTGATTCTTGCTCCATCCTGCTTCACGGCCGTGGTTATATGAGACCCTGTTGCCTGGAATATTGGGATGAAGATACCTGAGTTCTGGAATTAGACAGCGAAATTCCGGGGACTATATGGGACCACGCTAAGTTGAAGTATGTTGTAGTCCATGTCGGATCAAATGGAGTCTCTGAACTACCGCACTTTCATCTCAGACACAATTCCTACTCTCTACTGCAGGGTGGGTCATTTCAGTTGCTTGCTGAGCTTAGTCAGTCTGTTGCAACTACAAGATGACTTTTATAGCCAACTTTAACTTGTTCTGAGAGCTTGGAGGGCTTATCAGAGTGATGGTCTGCACCCTAATAGAGCAGGTTCTTGTATGTTGTCAGCATATATATGCTGCACCTTTCTCTGGGTGCTCACATGTACCGCTCAACCATAACAATCTCTGATCAAGCTTCTCTCACTCGGGATACTGGTCTATTCACAGAACACGCTTATGAAACTAGCAACACAAAGCTCCCTATTTAGATTTGGGAGACAGGTGTCCTCTTTACTTTTCGAATTAGACTTAAAACGTTTCTTTTCTATAAGATTTATAGTAAGGGCTGGATCAGGCAACCCTGAATCATCCTTTAGTTATGCAGCAGTGGACCTTTGAGTGTTGGGGTTTTCTCCAGAACACCATAGGCTATTTGCCTTACTGTAGAAAAGAGCTTAAGGCAACTGTTGTTGTGACTTAGTGCTACGTAAAAAAAATCTGAATTGAATTGAAAACGCCCATATACACCAAGAATGTGACCATGCACCATTACATTAAAGCCATTATTAGAGATTTCCCATCATCCTACCTGAACATCCCTGAGGCACGGAGACATATTCATTGGTCCTCTGGGAGTCTGATAATCAATTGTAGGGTAAAAGCCAAGCTGCCAGCCGCTGTCTGTCCCTAAAGTGTGCAGGTGTCCCTGTTTACATGGATTTGTCCTGCATATTTGTCCCTTGCCCATCCCCCATCCCACAAACTGAGGCAGTGTCCCGCATTTTGATTGGTTCAAGTTTGGAAAACTTGCATCTGCTGTAAAGACACGTTACTTTTATCCAATGGCTGCTAAGAAAGCAGAGAAGACTGTCAACATCACTCACATTTAGGTTAGAGTAGAGTATGACCAACAGGGGACATTGTGAGTCACCACAAAGTCAAAGGCTTTGCGCATTTGACAGGAAAATGTTGAAGACTACTACAAAGAAAAGGAAATGCAGCTACAATAAAGAGAGGGAAATACTCCATACAAGGTAAGGCTGTGGAAGGCAGTTCCTAGAGTTTTTGTCTTTATTATCATCATTTTTGCTGTGGCATGGGGAAGAATATTAGACAAGTTCTTTGCATTTATGTGTCCTAGATTTAGTTTTTTGGGATCTGATTGCCCATCCTCGCTTCCAAGCTGCACACAGTGAATGCTAATGTAGATTTTTACCACAAAATTAGACCCAGCACTTGCAATACCACACACTGTGTTGCAGAGTTGAAACAGCTGTGTGCTGTAGCTGCAGGCTTCATGCTGCTAGTGCCATAAGAGAGAATGATTTAGTCTGCTTTAATTAGGGAAGATAAGTGGACAGATATCAGCTGAACAACAGAAGGCAAAGGGCAATAAGTCACAACATCGTCTGCTCTAATTTTCTTTAACTTCTTTAATTCTACTGATGGTTTCGGGTTGTTAAAAAAACTAGTTTAATGGTTACAGTAGTCGGCTTACATACACTGGCTTACATAAACATTATACGACACAAAATTCTCCACGGTTCTGGCCCAGCAAGGGGTCACTCATGTCATGGTATTGATTGCAGAGGATTCATAACTCCACTGGGCCCTAGAGAGAGTGGTTTACCCTTCAAATGTAATTTGTTTTGTGGACTATGGAGGATGTTGGACTCAAAGTGGGTGACTCAGGTTTATTTACAGCAAGATGAACAGAAACAAAAGGCAAACATGAGGGCTTCCAGTTAGTGACGGTTCAAGTCCTTCACTAACTCTTTACACAATAGATTGTCTCTCTGAAATGCTTTCTCAGGAACATACCAGGATTTTCTGCACAGAGGAAGAAAACAGGCAAGTGTAAGTCACCGTCAAAAACAGAGCAAAAATACGGACATGGGGAACTAACATCACTAACGGTCTTAATCAGCGATCAGGCAACAACTGAATGTCTTCCCTCAGCTTAAGTATCAGCAGCACAATGAGACGATGACAAATGGATGTTCTCATCATCTCCGGGTGAACAGGACCGAAGGATGGAAGGAAGCCAAGAGGAATCCCACCCCTGAAACACAAAAGCGTTGTTAGCTGCTCACTCACTTAAATGCATTCACACAGAGAGTGGAAGAGAGGAAAAGAGCAACAAGAGAAGAGTTTGACAGAAAGATTAGTCTAACCCAGACCTTCCCAAAGTGTGGGGGGCGCAGAACCATTGCAGGGGACGCGCGGCATGGACACTGCTAGCACGGGGCGCCTACACAAAGGCAAAGCAGGAGATGAAGCATAGCTGAATATGTTTCCAAACCAACTTCATTCTAAGCCAAAGACTAGAAAATATGGTGGAACAAATCTTCCCTTCGGCTTCACCTGCACAAGTGCCGAGGTAGGTCTCCCCTGCAGAATTGGTTTTCCCTTTGTCGGGAGCAGCGCTGGGCTGTTCAAATCACGGACAAACAGTATCCCACATTCTTGATTTTTAGTTCACAAACACTTGTTGTAATGACTAACTACTCCTGACATATTGGAGATGTTAGCTCTTTATACAGTAAAGTTACAGCGGGATACAAATAACATCAGTAATAATTTATTTGCCACAATTTGTTCCCCCTGTCTAAATCACAGACAAACAGTATCCCACAGTTGTTTATGTTTTTAAACCCATTTTGCACAGAGAGGCATTTTTTGAAAAATGCATTGATAGCAATGTTGAATATTATTACACAGGAAAAAACAACTACATGTAAAATAATCACACAGTGACGCCTCTGCCTTTCTAAATGGAGGGACAGTAACTGCGTGTTTATATGTAAGAGTGTAAAACCTGAAGATAGAGACAAAATACTGTTAATCTGACTATCTGCCATTCTGCAATTCATGTCATGTAAACAATAACGTGGCGCACAGCTGACGTGAAAAAAGGCACATACCTTTGACGTTGCGTGACGAACTCTGTATTCCTCGTCCACACGTAAAAGCAAAAAAGGAGTTTTAAAAAATCTCAGTTTTCGGTGATTCGAAACACCGTTTACATGTGGACGAAACCAGGGGCGATTATAGGATCAGAACTTAGGGGGTGCTGAGCACCCAGAGAGCTGCCCAGCCATGCAAGATAAACCTGTCTCTGTCAGTCCCTGCATCCTTAAAGGTTGTCCCAAGTTCTCTCTGACTGTTTCCTTGGTGCATTTAAACCCCTGTTCCTCCCTGTCCTCATCGTCTGTTGTCTTCATCTCCGTTATCAGTCATCATAATTTTACCATCTCTGTGCAAGTCTGCAAATTTCTTTATTAAATCATAAGATTCTTAAATTCATCAAGTCTCTCTGTGCCTGGGTCCTCATCACAAAACATGACATCACTGTTTTGTACATTTTACACAATTCAATCCCCACATTTGTTAAAGAAAAGCAAAACACTTTTTTGAAAAGTCTGTAACAAAACCATCAAATCTGATCAATGTTATTTAAATGCTGCAAAAGAAGAAT
>NW_005187417.1:4185353-4200495 GCF_000239375.1 Pundamilia nyererei
CCTCTTTCCTCGCTCCCTCTTTGGACTGACAATCATACACAAATAGATTGTATTCAATTAGATGAAAAATTACATTAATATGAAAAAAATTCTATTAAGATCGCTAACAAAAAGTCCTCTCAGTGTACTTTCAACCAAAAGGCAAATAACCAAACCACATGAACATCTAATAAAAGATATAAACATTGAAACACTGATCGAACATTATTCTTGATTGACTAGATCATTTGATCTTACACTTTTACCTGAATGTGACTCCTTTTTTTGAAAAAACTTCCTTATATCCATTATGAACCTGGCTGTCTCTCTGCACACACACACACACACACACACACACACAACAGGAGTTATAAGGTTAAGGGCCATTCAGTCAGTTAGCTAGTTAGTATCCATTTCAAACAGGACAGTGGTAACCAACAGTAGGCTGCGGACAAGTTTTAGATTTTAAATAGGCTGTATACATTTCAATGGGAGCAACAGGACGGTCAAATGTCGCTGAATTTACTACAGAGCAGGACGGATTGTAGGGTAGCAAACATTGTCGGAAAACACGTTTTCAACACTGCAGGTTACCTGGTGTAATGTTTTTCAGCTAAAAAGAAACATGGTCTGACTCCTACCTAACTATATAAACAGTAACTGAAGGTTAAATGCAGCTAATATGTCCTGTTTTAAGCCAGGCACTTACACTTCCGCTCTGCTGCGTCTCAGCCACCATCGCTCTGGCAGCAAGAGGCTAGAGCCAGGGTAGGGGAGAGGCGAGCTGGAACAAACCATTTTGGGAGGGGGGGGGGGGTATCTATACTTTTGTTGTTAAAATCTTATGTCTCAAACAAGTACAGTACTGTATGCTTTTTATATTTTTAGTAGTGTGTCACACAAACAGCAAATATTGTCAAAAAAGTAAGAAATCTTTGGGGGTGCATTGATTAATTTTGGCTGAAGCACCCCCCAAAATGGCTAAAATCGCCCCTGGACTAAAAAGCTGCGTTTTCAGAAATACCGGTGTAGGTGCGGACATAGCGTAAAAGAGTTAGTAGTTTATTTTCTTACTACCTGCAGATTACTTGTATTTGCTTAATTGTTCACTAAATGTTTGAGGTGTGAAATGAGCAAAATATGGGTGTGTGTTGTTGGAGGATGTATTTGTGCGTGCGTGTGTGTGCGTACGCGCGCGAGGGGGGGCGCGAACATTTTTCTTGTAAAACAAAGGGGGGCCCAGCGAAAAAAGTTTGGGAACCACTGGTCTAACGCTTGGGGGTGTTTTTTGTTTGTTTGTTGATTAGCTAACCAGTGCCAGCGTCCCGTGATGTTAAACATCGGCGGCAGGAGGACGGGATCCTTTATAGACTGAGATGGTGCAAGTCAACATTTTGGTCTCTTTGCATTTCTCTAGCCCAGTTTGACTTTAAAATCCTTCTACTGCGCAAAGTCTTGAATGATGAGACCTCATCATGTCTTAGAGTCATCATAGCAAATAGCAGGCAGAGCCTTCAGGTATCATGTCTCCTTCTGTGGAACCAGCATCCAGTTTGGGTTCAGGAGAAAGACCCTCTCTGCTTTTAAGATTAGACTTGAGCTTGTTTATGCTGCTACAGGCTCGGGCTGCTGGGTGACTTTCCATGATACACCGAGCATTTCTTCCCTACTCCCACGTTTTAGTGCGTATGCATTTATCTGCCACTATTGCATGTCATTCAATTCTATCTGCTCTCTCCTGCAGTTTGCATTTTACCCAGTCTGTTGCTCGTGGTCAGCCTGTGTGCTGTCCCTTTTTTTTCCTTTTCCTTTTCCCCTCACCCACCAACCACAGCAGATGGCTGCCCCTCCCAGAGCCAGAGGTCTGTGCCTGTGCTTGCTTGTAGAGAATTGACTGATCCTTGGGGTTTTCTCTCTAATATTGTTTGTTGGTTTTTAAAATAAGTTTAAAGGGCGCTATGTATCAAGGTCCATATGAATACCATGACCCAAGGATTCACAGTAGCCTTTTTAATGACATGATTAGTGTTACAATCTTTACCTGTTAGTGGTTTTATTGTTGTGGATGATAGGTGTATGTACACCCACATAAGTCTTTACACTGCTGTACACACAAAGCAGTACTCTGAACGAATTTGAAACATGTTTCTTCATCACACTATTCCCAGTTGCTATTCAGTTCACGCAACTTTCATAACAACATTAATCTTTAAAGAACAGGAGCTCAATGTATATATGTTTTATAAAATATAGGATGTTTTTCAAATTAAAATCCTTTGGGTTTCCCAAAATCCAAAAATCGTTAGTTATTACTGAACAGTGACACATTTTTAACAAAAATAGTGGCAAAAAAAAATAATAACCACAAAAAAATGACTGGAGGCAGAGGAAGGAAACATCCCCATAGGTAACAAATCAATACCGTAGCTCCAAAGGGAGAAATCTTTTTGTAGTCATAAACCTTTCAAGAAAAGAGAATTACTATGAATTATTGACAGACTAGTGTGTTAGAGTCCAGGATTTTTGGTACATAGTGTCCCTCTGGAGCTCAGCCTGGACAGATCCATTTTCAGACATCGTTTTCCAAATTGAGGCGAGTAAACAAAAAGCCTGACTGCATACTGCTTTCAGTGTGTCTGCCACATATTTAAGAGCAAATGATCAAAGCA
The DNA here is from genome assembly GCF_000239375.1 of Pundamilia nyererei. Lineage (NCBI taxonomy): Eukaryota > Metazoa > Chordata > Actinopteri > Cichliformes > Cichlidae > Pundamilia > Pundamilia nyererei. The sequence goes on from NW_005187417.1 coordinate 4,188,002, forward strand.
CTGACAATTGAAAGAAATAATAACGTTGAACAAAACATCTAATGATTATTCTTCCAGTCTTGGTGTTGCTGCCACAGCCAGTTACTGTTAATCTCACCACTTATTGTACGGCCCTGATGGCATGAAGGCCTCTTATTAGATGAACCCTCCTGTGTCTCTTTTCCAGCCCACTCATCCACAATGCTAACACATCAATAAAGCCGGACAAGTCTGCTCTGCAGCAATTATATAACAAGTTGTTTTGTGTGTTGCTGGAGCAGCTCAACACAGTTTCATAAAGACTCCCCAGCTCAGCGAGGCCATTGCAAGAAGTGCATGCAGCCGAGCACACAAAGAGCATCACAGGCGTTTAAACATAGTATGAAGCTTTCCTCACATATGTGAAAATCCACGTGGAAGTGTACGCACATGTACACACTCCCCGAGTTCACACTTTAAGCCACCCACCCACACAGATGTAACACAGACCCATACAACACCAACACTGTCCTCTGCACTGTGAGGAAAGGATATTTTGTGCGTATATGGGTGTGTGTATGTGTCTGTTTTAAAGCCAGAATGAAACAAAAATGCTTATCATTAAAATCACACGAATATACGAAAGGAGTTACAGGAGGACAACTACTGCTAAATAAATAAATAAATATTTAATTAGATGCAACAAATATAACAGTAAAATAAATTAGGCATCAATTAAAATAAAATGTGACATATGTTGATATCCCTTATTCATTTTTATTTTTCATTAAATGTTCTACTTATTTACCTTCCCACTTCATTTTCATTTATGTATGAGAGTAAAATACAAAGTGAATATGCAAAGTAAAATACTCTGCAAAGGTCTTGAGTCACCTCTTATTTCTGTATATTTTGCAAGTAAAATGGGAAATAGGTGCAGCAGCTTATTGAAACGTGCAAATGTACATGGAAATACAGTTTACAAGGGAAAGACACAGGTTGTACAATTCTAACAAGTTCGAAAATACATTGAAGGACATTCAAAGCTCTTCTCTGGGTATTGGCTGCCTTGTCAGGACACTGCTTCAAAAATGTCGAGCTCCAGCCACTGGGGAGGCCAATCCATGACCAATTCAGTGATCCGAGTTTGGGATCATTGTCATGTTGAAAAATGAAGCTGTTGCCAATCTGACACTTTCTAGATGGTATTTCATGGTGTTGCATTCATATAGTAACTGCATCAATTTGACAAGGTCACCAGCACCGCAGGCTGAACTGCTGCCCCAAAGTGTGACATAGCCTCTTCTATTTTTTTATTTTTTACAGATTGCTGCAGATAAAACTATCAGAATAAGCGACATACAGAGAAATAGAGGAAGGAACTGAGGGAAATAAAATTTAATTTAGGGAGCTGAAGCTAAATAAAAGTCAAGAAATGGAAACTAACACTAGGACAGTAAACAGTCTAAACAAGAATCTACAACTCCATTTAATCAGAACCCTCATTGTACTAGGATAAGAATGAAAACATGAGCCAAAATGCAAGACTACAAAACAAAATCTGGAAAACCATGACATGAAAGGAGAAATGAAAGACTTAACAGCATCACAAGAACTCAACATTTCTACAAAGATAGCAAAATCTGAACCCACAATTCAACCAAGCAAATATATGAATCAACACTTAAAATAACAGAAAACCCAGTCAAAATCTCAAACTCAATAATACAACAAAGAACTAAAAATGACACCAAATCCAGGACCATGACCATCTTCAGCCACTTACAGCCGCGCTTATGAGAATAAAATCTTTCTTGCTATAGTGTCATCTATACTCGCCTTATATCTTCAAAGTGCTTTTAAATGACAAATCTCTCATTTATGAAACCCATAAAGAGGAAATGAAGCGGAAGACAGAAACCGATGTCGCACTTGAACTCCTACATGCTTTAGCGCATGACTCCGTGTGGCAGTGTTTCACGAGAGCATTTTTCAGAACACATTTGCTCTGACGTGAACATGTCGAAGCTGAATGCTGCGAAGAACCATAAATGAGAAGTGATGGAGCAGCATTTTGCAGAACACAATTGTCTGTAGAAGTTGGACGCTTTTAATATGGCGCCCACATTATCTGATTGAAGCGAGACGTGAAATAGGTCCTGCTCTGATGTTTCTTTGATATAAACAGAGCCAGTGAGGCCTTTGAAATGGGTCGCCTAAATGAGTCATCTGCAGATGGATGCTTGCCTATCTGATGCGTTTCTCATGTAGTGTGAAGTCCTTGCATAAATTATAGATGTGTGAGCCCACTCGGTGCTCGCTCGCTTGTCCTGATGCCGAGCTGAAGCATTGATGCTGCAGAGAACACAGAGACTCTTACGAATTTTAGATTCCAGCTCCGCTCCTAACATGCTGCAAAGCCCTGTGTGAGGGCTCAGAGTCGGATCGATATGGATCAATGTTTTTGTTACACATTAGAGAGGCCTGCTTGCTCCAAATTTGTGATTCTAAAACGGAGACAGTCCACCAAGTCAGGAGAGAATCGGGATAAGGAAAACAAGCATTCATGTTATTACAGACTCAAGAGAAGAAAGAGATATGCTATTTCATGTAAATTATAAGGAAAAACACATCAATCAAGGGAAAACTTTATTACATGATAATACATTTTGAAGCAGGTGACACTATCTGTCAAGCTATCCATTGTGGTAAAGCCCTTATGATTAAAAGGAGTAGCCGAAAGTAGCTTTTTATAACATTTGACATCATTTGAGAACTGTATTTTGGCTGACACCCAAAGAGGATAGCAATTTGTAATCATGGCCAAATCTTATTGATGTGCCACCCACCTAAAAATTACTGCATAACAAGTATCTTCCCACATGACAAGGACTCCTTTCAACCTCCTGCAGCCCAGCCAAAGACTGCATGCACAAATCTGAAATAGCCAGTGCTTACTGGTTTGTGAGTCCTGTTTTGAAACCTTGAGCTGAGCATTTAAGCTCTTATAATTTTGTTTTTTTCTGTTTTGTAAGAGGGGAATCTGACTGAAAAACAGCACAATTACATGCTTGATCACATTGTAGCTCCAAAACATAACCTACATTTAATTTACTTTATACGGTACCATAATTTTGAAAATGAAATTCGTGCTGTATTAATTAAGACTTGAAGCTAGAAACTGAATTCATAACCTAAAATGATCATTTTTCAATAAAATCACACATTTATTCAGCAGAAGGGACAATTTTCCATAAACATCTATAAACTGCTTTCCTTTTTGCAACCAAAGGAATCACTTTGCCATTGCCTTTATGATTTAGAGGGAACATCAAGCTTTTATACACAGTTTATGAGCCAATCACACTGTAAAAACGTCTTTAAAATGTCGAGCAACATTTTGAGGAATATGACAGAGTGGTGACAAAGACCCTAAAGCACTGGTCCTGCTTCAAATCTGGGGCAGAACATGCTTTTCTTCAACTGGTCCCATGTGGGAACTCACAGGACTCAAAAATTGTCCAGCTTCTACACATTTCATTACATCAGTGCCCATGAATATGAGGCAGACAAAGTGCTTAAAGTGTACAGAATAAAGCACTTTATGAATCTATGATCGAATGAGGCTTGTAGTCTAGATTACTTTGAGTGGTGACCGTAGAAAAGCTCCATTTAACTGCCAGTCCAGTCCATTACAGCACACCCCCAGATGCCCTCTGTCCATGTTTCAGTGGGTCAAAGCCATTTCAGGAGGCAGCCTGACATTTTCCACTGTTTGAAATGTTATGAAAAAATACCAGGTAATGGAAACTGTGAAAGTCAGGACACGATAGGGAAGATAAAAAAAAAATGTTAGGATAAAAGTACAAAGTTAAAAAAAAAAAAAGTTGGGTGGACAAACTTTTGCACATCACAACTGATGTTTGAAACACCGACTGCTGCAAGGTTTTATTTTTTTTAACAGTTCACTTGAAAAATCAAGATAATACACACATTTTCCACAGATACATAGAAACAAATCTTTGAGTGCAAGTACATCTACTACAAAGCATAATAATAAAAAGAAAAGAAAAACAGGCTTAAATTGTAGGGACAGGTTTCCTTCATGTGCAGTTGGAAAGGAGATCAAGCTGGATTTTTTGTTGCTAATAATATGCAGCAGTAACAGCACAGAACATCCTAGATGTTGTAATGAGAAATAGGTCAATATAAGACCCAGAAAGATAAGATAGGAGTTTTGATTCAAAGTCAAACCTCTGTTATCTGTAGCACCAAATCCTGCAAAGCTGTGTCACTCTTCAAAGAAAACAAGAGTCAGGAGGTTGACAAGCTGACAGCAGATTGGATGCTTTCAGTTTTAGAGATATTTTAAATGTGGCGTAAGATGAACTATTACAGTGGTAAAACGTAATTCTTCATGCAGACCTCCAGTTGACATTATTTAGGAGTCAAGTGAACTTGTGCCATCTATAAATTGGACTTCTTTCAGTCAAATTTATTTAGAATAAAGAGCTGTGCACCATGAATTTGAAGACAATAAGTGAGGTTTATCAATCAACAGGAACAGATGACATCTGAAATCTGGAGAAGAAAAGATAAATGTCCATGCTCCCTCGTTAATGTGGGAAAAGCCAGAGGAATATATTTCAAATGTCAATCAAAGCGCATGAGAAATATCTCACTGCCAGGTCACACTTAGAACTCATTCATCTAAAATATGGACAGCATTTTAAGTGGGAGGACCATGTACAGAAAACAGCCCAGCATTACCAGTAGGAGGAGCAGGAAGCACAGGAAGTACCTGGCTCTCAGTACTTCAACCAGACAGGAAGGGTTACAGCAGTATCCGCATATATTTCTGCATGTGTCAGCCTCCAGCTGCCTCTCCAGAGTGAAACAACATAACAGCGGTGCTGGCGCAGGCTGAAGTTCAGGACCTGAACTGATGCTGAGGGCCGGTCCGGGTTCATATGTGCCGTGACTGTAAGACTCCTCCTGAAGTCTCCAAATCTCCCACTCAGGGAAAGGGGTGGTCTGTCGACAGAAGGGGCACTGAAGCCGGCTGGTGTCCTTGGCCCGGCTCATGATGGCATCTGTACAGCGGTGACATATTTTGTGGTTGCAGTTGAGTAAGGTGACACTGTGATCGCCGCGCGAGTCGAACAGCTCGCTGCAGATGGGGCACTCGTGCCGACTGCTGTCACTGCACAAACTCCTGACACTTTCACTGCAGCCTGGCTGATCCCTGCCAGCCAATTCCAGCTCTTGTGGAACAGATGTCTTTTGGTCAGTCCCATCTGTCGCTGTTTGTGCGCCCGCTTTGTGATTCTTGTCACTGCTGTCCTGATGTTTGTACCCAAGCAGAGGCTTTATCACTGAGTCACTTACATCTTCTGTTTTTTCTCCGTTGGATTTGTATACTTCTCTGAAATAAGCCTCCTCTGTAGATGACTGTTGATCTTCTTCCAGTGTAATAACACCTTCCTCCTCAGTGTCAAACACTTTTGCTTCAGCCATCCTTCATTAAAAAGATTTTAATACAGGCAACACAGCTCTAGCACAAAGTCGACTATGGCAAGTCTACTTTCTTCCTGCACTAAGCGGGCCAATTACTGATGTAATGCTTTAGTATAAGGAGAGCAACATAGTTTTCCCACCTCTAACTGAGATAAGAAAAGTACATTCGCAGATAAGGAGTGCTAAGAAATAATATGCACCTCAGAGAAGTGCCACTGGCCAAGAAGAACAGTGAACATTTCAGCATTATGCTCAATTTAACATACTAACATATTCACTGCAACTGAAAGCTTTTGCCGGTTCACAAATGCATGAGTAAGCACATTAGAGCATAAGGGACAGATTTATTCTTCATATTTATACAAACATCCCATCTGCAGATTAGACAGGTACAAAGCACATGTTAAAACTGAGAAGGTAGGAAGCAGTTTATCTGATATTTTAACAACTATTGTGCTTTAACATTGCTGCTTGTTTGCTTTGAAATGTGTCTTCTCTCATCTAATGCAATCCAACAGAAATTAAAAGTGCAGAAAGCCACATCGGCAAATGCAATAAAACATTATTATAACATTTATACAGTTAAACACCATAGTGTGTAGTAAAGACTCCTCACAGTACTGCAGTCATCAGTGATTACATTGGGAACATATGCCCAGATTAATTAAACACCCAAGTGTAATATTCTATATAATATAATAATAATATAATATAAGTATAAATATTAGCATTCTATGTATTAGAGCTATCTGCTTTCACAATCTTAAAAAATATCCTAAATTTAATTGAGCATCAGTGTCTTATCACATTAAAACAAATGTGCAGCAGCAAGCATTTGTGACAGTGCATTATAAATTGCAATTATCAAATCACACCGATATGATCACTTCATCATTTGCAATGCATTATATATATGAACAATTATTTTCTTAAAAAAAACAATGAATATTTCAGTGATATGCCTGCTATAATCATGATTTGCATATCAACAAAGAATCACATGAGCACATGTAGGTGGAAAAGGTCAGAGCTGCTTGCAGAGCTCCATTTCACCTCCGTGTGTTTGTCTAACAGCTGTTTGTTGTCTTCTTCTCTCGCACTGAAAAAAATGACTGCATGCTAACTGTCCAGGAATAAACAACAAGCAGCAGTTCTGGCACGAGCATTTAGTAGGTGTAAGGTTTTCTCAGATGTTTATGGGAACCAAGTCATCATATGAATGACATAATATTTCACAAAACTGGAGTCATAAAGAATCATTTGTAGCCATACAACCAACAAGCAGATGATGACATGGGTCCTACTAAGCAGGACAAGCAGTACCTTGGAAAACTGTGCAAATATGTAGCCAGAGCAAGTAGTGTTGTTTTGAAGGGAAATAGCACACAGACCAAAAACTGATTTGTTTTCAAGCAGCAGCTTCCAAGACAAAGAAATGTAGAACAAAATGTAAAAACCTGCAATTCTGAGCTCCAAAAGTAAATAGATTCCCATAGACATTGAAGCTAAAATGCCTGGATTTATGACACATACTTTTGGCCTGTTGCTAAATTTTATTTTGGTCTCTATCAAATATTCATCTTAATGACAACTGTATGGAGGGTGCAAATATTTTTGTTCTGAGGCTTAATGTTATGCGAACACAGGTGACCATAACTGCTAGATGTCTACCTGGCTTCACCTTAGCTAATTCGAGTCATCTCATCGAACCTCTGATAGTTCAGTTTAATGCTAATGCTAGCAAGGTTGGTTAGCAAGTTGCTTCTATGGACAACACAGGTGTAATGCACACACCTTAAAGTGCTACAAAATAAAGGCAGAAACCTTTTTTTTTTTTAAATCAGGCTGTAAACAAGGTTTCAACACAGGAGTCTGTGGGGATTGAATTATGTTTGGAGCCAGCCTCAAGTGGCCACTAGAGGTATTGCAGTTGTTGACACATTGCATTGCCTTCGTCTCCAACTTCAGAGGATTCCTCTTGGTTGAAAAATAAAATAAAATAAAATAAAATAAAATAAGACTTAAAAATTGTTGCATGGTCCTTTTAAGTTGTCGTGTCACACCACTGAAACAAAGAGACTGTTGTCAGCTGGCTGCTGAGTAACCTGAGAAATCATTTAAAAAACAAACACGCCTGCTCTTACACCTGCAGGTCAAACACAGCCAAGGTTGAGTACACATTAAAGATGTAAATTTACAGTGTGAGGCATAAGAGCATAACAGGGGAGAGGAAGTAATAACTGCATTCTGAGGCAGAAGAAGGAAGCCTTTCCTATGATCTCAAACTACAGGCAGACTAAAAAACAACAAAACAGAGAAAGTCCCTTAGTCAAGAGCAAATATTGGGATATCTATGTATATGTTTCACAGTTTATGTTATAGATAGTTGGCCTGGTGCAGAGTAAAACAGTTTTGACAATCAAACAGTCAATAGGGGATTTCTGGTGTCAGGGTATTGGTTGTTTAGATGTTTGTGAAATCTCAGTGGCACTTCAGGCATTTTATAAGGCTGGAAAGTAAAATTACACACATCAAAAATACCCCAAAAAGAGGTCTTTAACAAGACAAGGTTTGAGTCCTTTACAAAAAAAATGCATATCTAAATTGCTTAAACTTGCCAGGCTTCTTGGCTCCCCTTTTCATCAGCAACAAATACAAATGATTGGTGAACGCCTTCGTCCAAAGCATCAGATTAATGTACTCTGACCTGATAATCTCTGCTTAAATCTCCTCTTGTGGTTCGAGGAGGTCAAAAGTCCAACTTGTCACGCTGGTACTGCAGCCGTGGGCTGTTCTCACTGTAGAACTGACTGAACCAGCGCCTGTGTTTTTGGATGGCTGAATCTTCCTTTACAAGAAGAGGCTTGGAGACATACTTCTTATTGTTCCAGATCATCACATCACGCTCAAACTGAAGACAAAACAAAAACAAGAGAGAGTCACGGGACAGCACTAAATATCAAACATAATTATACGATTTTTATACAGTAAAAGTTTTAAGCCTACTTCAAACATTTTTATTTTTAACAATATCCAACTCGTCCTTGATGATAATGAAGCAGCCCAGCTGAATACAATTTGTAAAGGAACAGATTTTCACTGAAGTATAACAAGAATTAAATAATGAAAACTATACTGGTGTCTTTTTGCATTAAATTACAATACTTTATCAGCAGGGGTTTCTTTGTGAAGTGCTGCTCATTAAATGTCACTCCATAGTAACTCCGTCAGCTGCTGACATTTCAGTGAGAACGCCCTGCCACTGCTGTCAATACCAAGTGGAGAAAAAAAAAATTTAATCTAAAAACATAAGCTTGGAACATGAAACTGTGCAATCATCTTCCTTTATCTTGTGTTTGTTTTTAATGAAACTATGTATCTAGCTAATCAAAGTATTTTGTCTGAATATTTTTAGAAAATCTTAATGGAGGACAAGTCTAGACATTTTAAGAACCAGACAACTTTTCCCAAAGTATTTTGAGCCTACTATTATTTCTTGTTAAAGTGCAACTATGTGTCTTTATCACCAAGCTAATTATCAGGTTTAATGAGGATTATTCACACCTTATCCGTGACTGTGGTGTTACTTCTCGTGATAATGTGGAGGCTGAATTTAATCAAAGGCAGAGTGGGAGGTTAATGTGCACAGTGATCTCTCCAAGTTAGAGCAGCACTGGGGTATATCTCACTAATAAATAGCAATAAATTGCAGTTTTGATATATGAAATGAAAGATAAACAACAAAATTTTAAATGTGATGGAACAAACCAGTGAATAATAGCCCACCCATTGACTAAAAGATGGGGGGGAAACCCTTGTTTGAACAAACTATGGGTGTTAGAGAGTAAGTGGGGCATGCAAGGCAAGCAGTGCTTGCCAAGTGAAATCTAGAAAATGGACAATAAAAGTGAACTAAAAGGAAAGCGATCTCTCACCTTACAATTTAGTATTTGGTCCTATAAAGAATCGTTCCTTGTTTGCATCCATCCTGTAAGTTACTGCCATCTTTTGGCCAAAAGTACCTACTGTCTCTGGAAGCTCAACTTAAATATAGTTTCTGTCATTTTCACAGGGGGATTTGTAACCCAGTATCAAAGACTGCAGCTGGGGAAGCTGAGATAGGAGCTGCATTTCACTGATGTGAGATCAGTTATTAGTTCTTATACATTATTATACACATGTCCACACACATGTGAAAACAAGAGGGAACATTTGCTACTAAGCAATCAAAGTGCAGGTAAGTTGTCTCTTATCACTTTGGCTAACATGTGTGACGTAGAGGAAAGTTGAAGATATTAAGGCTCAGTGCAGCAAGATATAGAAGATAATAAAAGTCATCCAGGACAAAATCATTAAAAATCCTATATGTTTTAATCAGCTCCAATCTGTCATGTTAGTGGAACAGTGTTGGATCTGTTTTGTTTTGTGTCTATTTTGGGGGAGGGGATCATCTTCTTTGCTTGCCTTTCAGCAAAAGCCATTATATGATACTGCCTTAAACTTAGTGAGTTAGAGCAGTTCATCTACTATTTGTAAGGTTGGTGGTTGAATCCCTGGTTGCTCCAGTCTGCCTGCCAAAGTAAAATGCTAAAACCTATGTTATTCCTGATGTGTTCATTGGAGTATGAATGTAAGATAGAAAGAACTTTGACATAGAAACAAGTGCTTGTGTTAAAGGGCAAATGAGCCTCAATGAGTTCTCAAGTACAACAGTGCCATATAAGAGCCAATCCATTTATCAGATAGATAGATAAGGGTCAAATGATGGCAGCATAAATTATATGTAAACAAGCCTGTGTTATAGTTATCATAAAAGATAATGGTACTGCACCTGAATGCACTCCACTTTGAGGATGAACTTGGGCACCACAGGTGGGATATTAGACTGATAGAAAATGGTGTGAGTGACACACTGCAACAGAGGCTCCACAGGAGTCACACAATGCATGATTACACCCCGGCCCAAGAAAGTTTGGTCAAACAGCAGAAATACTATTCCTGGGCCAACCTGAAAGATAAACATGTAATATTAGCACAATTTAAAGTTTTCAACTTTTCCTGATAAGCATATCTATACACTTAGGGTTCATTCATTTAGTAAGATTCACTAGCAGTTACTGTAGTAAAAATGTATTTTGCATCATTTAACATCAAGCCTTATTTCCAGATAATTAAATGCCAAAAAAGCATCAGTCTCTTCATGAGAAATTAATGCTTGAAAAACACATTTACATGCATGGTTAAGCTCAATAATGCCTGCCTCTCATATTATATTGCTGCCGATCTCCCACTGCTGGCCACAGTAAACATATCCTGCTTCCAACATTTGTGTTGCGTGTAAATGATCCAGCTCCCTCTGCAGCCTTGTGGTTAACCTAGGGAAATTAGTGGTTTCAGGCTACACTTGCATATCATTTTTTTACTCACGCAGCAAGGCAAAAAGTCACACTGTGCTGTGTTTTTTGCTTAAGCAAAAACGACCATTTTTCTCAGGCTGATCAGGCCAGTCATGTTCGACATTAGAGATTACAGGAAGCTTTGTCAAACCCGGTTTTGTTACAATGCCGACAGCAAACTGTACTGTTACGGCACTGTGAAACATAATGTTTATTGTTGAAATGTACTTCTCATCCAATTTAAAAGGACGCTTACAGATGTAGCATGATTTATTTTGGTTATATCTAGTTTGAATAAAATTTATAGACAAGACCAGTGATTTGTGCCAGTTTAATGTACAATCAATCATAGGGAATTGTTTAAAAAATGGCATTCCTGGTGTACTGTACCTGTCTCGCCACAACAGAAACATCCAGAAGAGGCCAGTGGCATCCAAACACTCTAAGTGCATGTTTCACAAACATCTGAGAACAATGCTTGTTAGGCTCTGACTCTGGTTTCCAGTCAACCTTCAAGATACACAGTGAAAAACAGTGTCAAAATCAAAAGGTGCAGGTATAACAGCGAACATATTCACCTTAGTGGATAACGGGAACATCAAATTTAGTTTAGTGTTTCCAGTTTACCTTCCAGTCATGTTGCACAAATTCCCAGATTTTGCTATTGGTGTAACGTAGATCTGCTCCACTGAGCATGCTTGGAGTGTGAAGGTGCGACAAGTGAGCTATGTCCGCTGCATTTTCTGGAATCTCCTACACAGAAGAGAAGACAACTAGTTATTAGCAAAAAAAATAAAATGCTAGCATGTGGTATATTGTTTCTGTCTGTTGATTTCTAAGATGCATGTAAAGTCCCTTAAATATATTCAAAGATTGCAAGAAAGAACATGTATTGACTATACTGCATGAAATGCATAAATGCCTTGCTGTCATGTTTTGGCTGTGTGCAGGCAAGAGAAGGACCCAAATGCAAAACTCACTGAGACAAAAATGAACTCAAAACACTGCTTTATTGCAGGCTTGGAAAGGAAACAAAGAACAAATAGAAATTGGGAAAACTACAACTAAATCATACATGAAAACACAGGGCGACTAACACAGCTATGATGGAGTACGTAACACTGACAAAACACGGGGCTTAAATAATGAGCCACAGGAGGAGAGCACAGCTGGGAGTAATTACGCAGGATGAGACAAGGGAAGCAAAACTAGAAACATTAACATAGGACAGACTGTAAAAGTAAAAAAGGAAACACACTGACTGAACTCAAAACATGTAAACTTAGCCGACTGTGGAGACAGAACAACGGCTGTGTCCCAATTCAGGGTCTGCACGCTTGAAGTACGCATTTTAAGTGTGATTACGTCACCGCCACGCAATGACGGCTGTCCCAATTCGAAGTGTACTTCAAATGCATACTTCAAATACGCCGTGGATTTCCCCAAATATCAAGTGTGGTCCGGTGCACACTTCGTGGTCCCATATATCCCACAATTCATAGCGCGGCGGTGGGTGTGGATAATATTGCCGCAAAATACGGCAGAAGGGAGCGGCCTAAGAGTGAACTGTCAATAGTAAGTACTCAATATGACGTCACTTATTTATGTGCGAATGTTTAATAA
>NW_005187417.1:4201088-4202185 GCF_000239375.1 Pundamilia nyererei
CTGAATTGGGACACAGCCATAGAGACGTGAAACATGGGACAGAAAGGCACAGTAGACATAATGACGCCACAGGGGAAGAGTAAAACAAAACACAGAAGCACAGGACCTCTTTCAAAATAAAATAGGAAACAATGAAACACTGACATGACTACATGAACTTAACAACATAAGAAACAGACGTGAAACACATAAAGGATAAGGGAGACTTAACACAAGGGTTGAAAACACAAGGGGAATATAATAAGCAAATGAACATAGAAAACCTAATGAGCTTAAACATACACTATAAACATCAAAATGAACTAAAACCCAAAACGCTGGGTCATAAGACCCAGGATCGTGACACCTTAGTATACTCTAGAGATATCTTAGTATTAGCACAAGTGTTGTTTTAGGGAGATGAAAAGCTTGTAGCTTTGCTTCTGATCAGAACCAATCTGAATAAATATCAACAATGCATGGTTCATTGCAGTGTGTGAGGAGTGACCATGAAAAGGAAACTGATGCTAAATTGAAGGTAACTGATGTACGGATGGATATAGAAACACTACCCTAAAGACAGTGTACACTACTGACATACAAATCATTAGAAGATAGATTAGTTTTTTGTCACAACATACATTTTATTTATAGAGTGACTTGGAATTCCTTATGGAAGCTTGCTTCTGCCACTGAAAAACATTATGTCATTATATTTTTAATATCTTTATATCTTTTTGTCACCTATCTCTAATAGGTGACAAACAGAAGATACAAGAGAAGATACAAGTTTCCATACATTTCCACTCAGACGTATGAACCATACCTGTATATGAGCATTAATAAAATGCTCAGTTCTCCCCCGATAGACCCACTCATCATTTGTGATCTCCGGCTGCTCAGGGACGATCCACTGAGGTCCTTCTCCATCACAGTGAAACCAAACCAAGATTTGCTTGTTGACCTCACAGCTGGGCCAGCTGCGCACGCTGGCAAAATCAGGCACTGATGGACAAATGAAACCCCAGACTAAATCACAACCCCTTTAACCCTCTACTGCATGACTTTTTAATTTTGGGGGAAAAAAATATTTCTCCCTATTTTGGGGGAGCTTTAGG
>NW_005187417.1:4203803-4209057 GCF_000239375.1 Pundamilia nyererei
TTTTTTTTTGAAGGGCCACCGTAAGGCATGTAAATGTGGTTTGTTGCCTCAGGGCAACGCTATGCAGTAGAGGGTTAATCAGGATTTACTCTATTCTGTACACCCATGTCAGTTAACATCTGACCAATAACATCCAATAACCAATAATCATAACCAATCCAATAACTAATAACTGACCAATAACATCTGACCCTGGTCTGTTTACTTCTAAGTTTATATAATATTTTAAGCCATTGGCTAAGCATATTCATGCACATCTGAAGATTAAACTGCCATCAGTTTCAGATTTGGACCTAATATTTATGAAGGCTTTAAATGTCTTCTCATTACAAATCGCAATGAAATGTTCAGTAACTTGCTTTCTTTATGTAGGTTTTCTAAAATAGTGATTTTTGTTTCTTAGCGAGCATATTATCCAAACATTCAAGGTTACTTAGAACTGTGACATAACAATATTATAATACCTTTTTCTGCATAGGGAATCTTCACACATACACCATTATCCCCCTGAAACTGCCATCCATGAAATGGACACTCGATGCAGTTCCCAAACACCCGTCCACCCACAGCAAGGTTGGCACCCAGGTGAGGGCAGTAGGCATCCACCACATAGGCCTTTCCATCGTGGCCCCGAAACACTGCCACCTGCTCACCTATGATTATAAGCAGAGAAAGGTTTTACTACTGGGTTTGTGAACTGTCACTAATGGGCATAGTGGATAACAGTACTGTGCAAACTGTAGTTTTTGTACAGTTTTATCCAAACCAGACCAGTGTTTGCATATTTATTGTACAGTTCAAGAGAAAGGAAAAACAAACGTGCATTCTTTGCAGCATATTCCCTTTTCCCCGCTTCTTAGTATGTTCCTTAGTGCCCTACTTGGAGCAATATAGCTAATTATAGACAGCACTTATTAACGAAGAAACACACAAATTTTCCAAGAAACAACCCAACCCATACACAGAATTAGTAATTATTATGCCAGATTTTACATTTTATAATGCACAACTTTGTGTTTCTTAAATTATTCCATTAACAATTAATGCCACTCATAGAAGATTTGTATGATCTTTGAAATGATTCTGATGAGCTTTATTTTGTTTGTTGAAACAAAATCAAATGCAGTTGCATCAGAATTACTGCGGCACAAAATTTTAAATGGAACGGTGCACACCTATTATGGTCAAATGGCGTTCCTAGTGGAGGTCTTCTTGGAAAGTGCTTCCTGTGGTGCATGTCTAAATTGACACAAGATCAGAAGATCTCTTCCTACTGTCTTTGCTGGATTTTTAGCTGAGCTTTCGATCTGTCGTGCTCAGACAGCACTCAGGTTGGTGCAAGCTGAGCAACTGTAGTATAGAGTGACAGCTGAGCAAGCTCTACTAGTGATTAGTCAGGGTACTAAAAGAATCTGAGACACCAAATAATCCAGATGAAGGGTGACACAGCACTGCACTGCTGCCCCCAGACTGTTGGGAGAGCAGAATTTAACGACACTACAGAGAACTGCACGGTGGAAAAGACACACTCAGCAGAATTTAATATGTGAATGCATTACTGCAGAGAAAAGTTAGGAGGGAGACACAGCAGGATGCAGATCCTGAATGGGTGCCAAGCTTTTTTTGGGTCAAAAGAATTTGGGGGAGTAAAATGTCAGGGGCTACAGGGAGAACTGAACCTAGAAGATATAGTGAGCAAGAAAGCGGAAAAGAGAAGTTAGAAAAATAAAATATATCCAGTGTGAATTATGGGTAGAGAAATGTGTATGTTATCTAGAGAAAAACAATCTGTATGCTTCTTATTATGTTTTCCAACATGCTGACACACCCTGGTGGGTTTCTGGCAACTTCTCAAATTGGCAACCACTGCTCTGCATCACACTTGCAGTGTGTAGGAGGTCTAATAACCTGCCACACTTGTACTCACAGTAAGATTCCCAACGTGTAGAAAAACCAATCAGTCAACATGCATCTACTTGAGAAAACTTTTAGCTACAAAAACCTTTCAATTGCTTATCTTTTTTTAGCATATATACTTTCCAAATTCTCTTCAAAGCCTCTTTCACTCGTTACCTCCAGCTTTTTGATATCTTTATGTTTGCAAACCTTGCAACCTTGCAATTGCTTCTTTTTCTTATGTTATAGACATGAAAAAAAAAGTGTTTTTATTTTTTAAAGATGATTTAAATGTACCAGATAGTGTTGGTTGTTGTTGTTTGTTTTTCAAAATAAAGGCACCCAGTTAATCAAATGAAATGAAATATTTTCAAAATAAACCTCAAGGCAGCTTTAGGGAATCAGCATATCTGAAGCTATAGTTATATTATTTAAATATCAAAATATGGAGCTCCTTATGACATGTGAGCTTTCAATGTGTGTTTTCAAAACAAAATTTTTTCAAAATACTGTTTTTAAAAATATTGCCTTTTTTTACTATACTATACAGTTTAAAATGTTTTTTATTTTTATTTTCAACTGTCATGATTGTTTTCATGTATTTTCCAGTGAAACATAAAAGTTCATTCCCTTTTTTGAAGGAATGCCATTCAACTCAGTTATTTTCGTTTTGTTTTTGTGCAACAACTTTTTCAAATGTGTGCTTTACCTGGATTAATTCTAATGATCTTTTTAGCAATGCAATGCATTTAAGTTGGTTCAGCAAATTGACTTGGGATTTAAGTATTCTAGCAATACAAGCTAATGCGATGGAAATGCATCTTGTAGTTTGTAACGTGATTCTCTGTTATGGACAGGGTTAAAAAATAATTGCACAGTCACAACGTGTTTGATCATTTCTGATATTGGTGTTATGGTATCCCTTTTAGTTACTAGTCCCATAAACATATACAGAGTGCCAGTCATAGAAACTATGATGTCAGTTCACTTTTGGGTGCAGTTCAACTAGAGGTGACACTCTCTTCTGATAAAACATGTTTACAAATGATAAATATAACAGATGTAAGGGGATTAGTTAAATCACAGCAGACAGCATTGGAATGTATAAAATGTCTGTGGTGGTTGATATCAGGTGGTGTTTCAAATTGGCGTGAAATGAAAATAGTAGCTGCTATAATGTGGCTTTGTTATGATGCTGATTTTTTTTTTTTTTACTTTCTAGTTTCTAGAGGGAGAAATAAATCTGAATCTCATTTAAATATGAGATTCCAGCTTTATTCCTCCCTCTTTGTTTCCTAGCTTCATTGTTTTCTTGGCCTTAGTGTGTTTCCACGTTTAGGTTTCAAGTTGTTGTAGTTTTCAGTTTCCTTTGTACTCTGTGTTTTGCATTTGTTCAATCCTGCCATCAGCCTTTAATAAATAGCTTTCTTTTGTTCATCTCAGTCCGCCTGCCTTCACACTCACGCAGGCCTGGGACATACCTAGCCCTTGAGAACGGTGTATTTCTACAATGCCAAACCCTCATACAAATCTAAAAATGCAATGATCTAGTAAATGAGTCGCTCTATAAATACAGAACGAACAAACAAATGAAAAGGTCTCCACGAACATTAATGAAGATTGCATTAATAAACTACAGCTCCACCTTGATGTGAAGACCAGTAGATTGCTTTGCTAACTCTGATTGTAAGATCCAATAAAATGTATACTGACGTGAAAGGTTGTATTTGGTGAAGTCAGTTGGTGGAGACTTTTGTAGCACAACAGCCTAACTCAACTGTTGTTCGATGATGTTTGCTTTTCATCTATGAAGGGTGTTGCAGACAGGGCAGGAACACAGGATTACAGTATGTTGCTAACTTGTGTAACTCACTTAAAGAGCAATTGATGAAAAGATGACTGTTATTTACAACTGTGAGCTGAATCCACAAGAGCAAGTCTCACTTTTTACCGGTGGATATCTTTTCCAGGTGTGAAATCCTCTCATACACTGTTTGTTTGTCATTTACTGAAAGCTATGTGACAGAAACCTAAAAAGCCCGACAGGCTCTTTGAAACCCTTTTGAACTCAAACTCAAAGAAACTCTCTGAAGAGATCAAACAGTCCCACCACATATCAACATGAGAAGCACAAATCTGTAAGTGAAACACAACAGCGGTTGAATCAATACACATAAACTTTAGGCCATCAGTGATGAGACCGTCTTGTTGTTGATCACAGAAAAACCTGATGCAGGAGATCAAAGGGGTCAGCTAGTGCTCACACATCAAACCTTATCATTAAAGACAGATCTTAATAATAAAATGTGATGTAATAATAAACAAGTGTTGGATTAGAAAAAGAATAAACACTAGATATTCAAATGAAGAGTTCTTGCAAGTTACCAGAATGATAAAAAACAATTATAAAACAAACCTAAGGCTCTAGAAAATGTGCATTCATTAAAGTTTTCTTCTCTAATTCTCTAATCAAGAAAATTATTAACACATTAATTAATGAAGAAACTAGCTCTTATTTCAAAGCACTAATGTTGCCGTGAAGTAATTAACATCAGTAATGGCAACACTGTGTCTCCAAGGCGCCTTCAAACCAAACATGCAGGTGAAGCTTGAACCTTTGTGTAAAAGAAAAAATGTTACTAAGCACCATAATGCACAACCGTTTTCTTAACAAAGGCCTGGCCAACGTGTTGAAATGCTTTTACATTCCCTGAATTCCAAAAATACTGTAATGTGAGCTTGTTTCGTCTGTCTTGGCAACAGTCCTACCTGGATGAGATAGCAAACATCTGGGTTGCTGGAAAGGTGGCAAACAACTAAAAGGTCTGACAATAATGTTACTTGCTGTGCTTCAATAAGTATCACACTTATTCTTTTACACACCTGAGAATGAAAGTTTAAATAATTCTGTGTCGGGCACTTGTAACACTTACCTGACTGCTTGAAAAGAAATTCAGCTTATCCCTCATGATGGGGGCAAACTGAATTTGGTGCATTTATACTTTACCCCATACTGTACCCCACACTTTCACCATGCACCCAGAAAACAACCAGCAATTTGTTTACTCATTCAAAAATGCAGTTTTGACAAAAATAACTAACCATTAACAACTATCCATTATTAAAATTATGTCAGCCATAAATTATGTGGAAAAGCCCTGCAGATGGAATTTCTGATATTGTTGAAAGGCATGCATAGCCGAATAAACACCTGTAAAAATAAGCCTACATATAAGCCTACAAAGCTCGGTCTAATCACTCAATCAAACTTTGAGTTAAACTTTAACAGTCACGAAGGGTCATTACATCATTGTCCAATTTCCAAAGTCCAAAGTAAGCTGCTAGCACACATTTAATA
>NW_005187417.1:4209979-4211179 GCF_000239375.1 Pundamilia nyererei
ACACACACACACACACACACACACACGAACACATATACATATATGTATATATATATATATATATATATGTATGTGTTTCATGACTACAAGACAAGAGACAAAGTATCTCCCCCTCTGTTATGTAAATTGATGTGTGCCAGTGTATGAGTGTATTATAATTAACATTAAATATGTTTTTATTAATAATAATTTATTTATACTTAAATGTTATATTGGCAGGATTCTACAATGTTATCTGAAACATGATTAGACTCGTGTGCTGTAAACGCCCTCTAGTGGCCTTTGTAATAAGAATCATGTCAAAAGTCAAGTTAACCCTCTGAGTGAGGCGTCACTGGTGATGAGACCCAACGCTACAAACAATCTTAACAGTAATTAAGTTCTAGTTTGAAGAAAAGCTTTTTGAAAAAAGAATAAACTGAAATAGTTTATGATGCATGCAATTTAGAACAATTATTTTTCACGTTCTCTCATTGCCAAGACTTGGGGAAAATAATTTAAAGATGATCATCTATGATAAAGATTTTAGATTTAATCAAAATATCACTGATCTGATCCTATAGTTAAAACTAACTACAAGAAAACAAATTATATTATGTGTGACAACTTAGATCTTGTTAGTATTGGTTGGTGGGCCTTTGTTCCTCCTACTCAGTCCTCACAGATTCCCATCTAATATACGAAATGACATAGCATATTTGGGAGCCTTGACAATACAAATTTCCAGAGGTGGGACCAAGTCATTGTTTTGCAAGTCTCAAGTAAGTCTCAAGTCTTTATCCTCAAGTCACAAGTCAAGTCTCAAGTAAAGTCAAGCAAGTCAGAGTCAAGTCGTAAGTCAAGACAGACAACTTTCAAGTCAAGTCCCAAGTCCGAAACTTTGAATTTCAAGTCCTTTCAAGTCTTTTTTGTAAAAACAATGTTGCAGTTATATGTTAGGTGTAAATAATAGACCATGTGTTCTCTCTTTTTTTAAAAATCTGTATTTATCTCATCACCTGATGAAACAAGTAACTTACAAAATATACACAAACAAATTCTGAAATTGCACCTTGTACAGGTCAATTAAACTTTGCTGGAAGAACAGTCTTCCTCTAAATTACAAATTCACAGAACAAACATTCAGTGAAAAATGCAAAAGCAGAACTTCCTGTTGAAACAAAAAGTGCTGAGATTTCCTTATGTACAAAACAATGAACC
>NW_005187417.1:4216099-4221815 GCF_000239375.1 Pundamilia nyererei
GTGCACATAGTCAATTAGACTCATGTCAGAAATTCAATTTCAGCCATTCATGAATTGCATTTGACTTTAAGTGTGCGTGTGTGTGGGTAGGGGGAGATATGTGTGTATTCACATCATTTATGTTAATGAGAGTGCGGGGAGTGAGTTGGAGGGTGGGGTGGGCGGCTTTTAACTATGTAAAGCACTTTGTGCTACATTTTTTGTATGAAAAGTGCTTTATAAATAAAGACTGATTGATTGATTGATTGATTGATTGATTAAGTTGATCCTAATAATAATAAATAACTATTAACACTTAAACCCTCATAGTTTTCAGACAATAAAAATATAAATAAAAAATATATAAACAATATTTATTAAAACACTTTTCTCAAAACTCTGCATACAGTTCTAATAAGCAATGTTTAGCATCCTTGTTAAGAATAACTGACCTTTGCAAATAAACAACAGCTAATAACATAAGATCAAAGTATTTTATTTCATGTATTGACATAAATGACAGAAGAAAAAGGCCATATATAGCAGGACTACTCAATTACACACTAAGGTGAGCCAGATTTTCTAACCAAAAAAAAATTTCCCTGGCTCAGACTTGCAAAAGTTAAACACGACCATACACTACCGGTAATTGCAAATTAAACAGTGATTTTGAATTGTGATGTGATGGTAAAATAAATATTTGTCAGTCTAAACTGGGTCAAATCTACGGGGTTAATGATGGGGAGGAGACGGAGAGAAACTCTCTTCCCTGAGTACAGCTACAGAACCCACTTTCTGAAACGGACCCTGCTCACCAATTCTGAGCTAACAAGTTGCATATTATTCTTGGATGCGCTTGTAGGACCGGATTTAAAATAGCATGACAAACATATCATACCTGTTAAAGCCAAACAGTATCATCAACGTAGCCCGGAGAACATTTGCTAATAAGATGAAGTTAGCTAAGTCGCTATCTCATCGTAGCAAAAAAAGGCAGCACCTACCGTTCTTTATGCAACTTCAAATGTCGGACAAAGTTGGAAGTTGTTCCATCTCCGTCTGTAATTCTCTTCTTGCATGTTTTGCATATTGCATTTCGTTTTTTGTTGACTACTTCGTAGTTTATGTAGCCGAAAGAAATTACTCTTGGGAGCATTTTTGGCTCGAGCGTTTTTGTTTTTGTAAATCTGGTTAATTTGATTGGCTGTGCTACAGCTCGCGCTCACATACATACGGAGTGTGGTAAGAATGAATGAATAAAGTGAATTAATGGTCCACACTTTTTATATAATATGTATGTTAAATTTTAGATTTGGGTAAAATATCAAGTCTTTTCAAGTAAACAGGTTCAAGTCCAATTCAAGTCCCAAGTCACTGGTGTAAAAGTCCAAGTCAAGTCACAAGTCTTACAACCTTTTTTCAAGTAAAGTCATAAAATTAATGACTCGAGTCTAACTCGAGTCCAAGTCATGTGACTCGAGTCCACACCTCCGCAAATTTCCGTACAATCAGATATCAAGTATATACAAATGTCGTGACCCTGACGTTGCCAGTACTAGTTATTCTGAAGATGTGATATTCTGTGATGCAGTTTGCCTCGCCACTAGAGGGCGCGGCCGTTTTTGTGAGTAATGTTCTGTTGGGATGTGAAATGTGTTAATGGAGGCAGTGTGAATCAGTGTGAATCTGCAGAAATTATGCTTAGGGGCAGTGGATGTGGTTTCTTTCAGAGTGTGTGTACACAAGATTGGTGAGTTACATTAAATCTCCTGTTTTAGAAGGATAGTTTGTCAATTTTATTGCTCTTGTTATTTTCTGTTCACTCATTTTACCTAGTGGAAGATATAGCTAAGCTAAGTTATGGCTAAGCTAAGTTTTAGTTTGAGTCATACTTGCCAACCTTGAGACCTCAGAATTAGGGAGACATTCAAAACGGCTGTTGGGGGGGGGGGAGTAGTATACATATACATATATATACCAAAAACTTGAATTTTACATTTTTTATTTATTGGATAAAGTAAGTTAAATGTCACCGTTATCATTGTCCAGCCGGAAACAGCGGGGCTGCCCAATTTCAGAAGCTGCATCCACCTGAGCACCTGGCCTTCGCGGTCTAAGTGGGCCGGGTCCTCCGAAAGCCGAGCAACTGTGAAATCCAGTCTTTAAGAGTTCCTGGGACCATTTTGTGGCTTTTGCATTTGTCAAATCCAAGCCATTTGCACTGTGTTGAATGGAATATAGCCAAATTTTCTAAAAAAAAAAGAAGTTTTTTAAAAAAAAATTTCAGTCTGATTTCCTTAAATTAGCTTCAGTGGCTAAGCTACAGAAACACATCCTCTATTGTTCCTAGTGGTCGATTTGTGCCCCATTGAAAACCATTATAAACGCTGTTTTTCATTGCATGATTATTTTAACTAAAGTTAATGCAGTCCTGTAAGTGACGGTGACACTTTGGAGCCCGGGCTTGTAATGTTTTCATATGTCCACCAGGTGGCGCCATTGTTTCACATTTAGCGCCTGCTGGAAAATCCCACATTTACAGCAAATTTTCTTTCTGCTCAAATGATGAGCGTGGGTCACTATCAATGTGTGTGTGTTAAAAAAAATAAAGGTGTGTCTAATCTCAGAATAAAAGAGTGTGCGTCTAATTTCAAACTTTTTTTCTCCTTTGAAGTCCACACTGCAATACAAACAAATCAAATATAACACTAAAACCCAAAGCCAAATTAGACTTTATTTTGTCTGCAAGCTCAGGTTGTTTATGCAGCTGCACTAAAGCCGTGGTTATAAGAATGAGCAGAAGCGCGGGAGTAGTCATTTTCACAATGGCAAGACACTACAACACAGAGGAAGCTTTGAAAATGATCCTGGACCCCGAGGATAGCTCCTCATCATCCGCCGAGGATTCTGGGGATGACGCGGAGATTTCATCGGAGGAGGAAACGGAGGAGCTGGAGTCAGGTTCCGACTCATGTGGAGCAGAGTCGTCTGAAAATGAGAGCGGAGAGACGGAGGAAGCAACAGCAGTGTGGATTGCAAAAAACGGAATAAAGTGGTCTCCTACACACGCCGAGACGCTCCGCTATGTTCCAGCAGCCACGGGACACACCGGACCTACTCATTATGCCACCGCTCGTATCAGTGACCCACAATCCAGCTTTTCACTGTTTGTTACCGATGAAATTATGCTGCATATTGCGTCAATGACCAATCTCCAAGGGAGATGCACAATCGCATACTGGAGAGATGTGGACACAGACGAACTGCGCGCTTATGTGGGACTACTGATTCTTGCCGGTGTTTACCGTTCCAAAAATGAATCTATGCTCAGTCTCTGAAGTGAGAAATCCGGGCGGATGGTTTTTCGCGCTACCATGTCCCAGAAAAGATTTCATCAAATCAGCAGGGCTCTGCGATTTGATGATAAACTTTCCAGACCAAGACGCCGTGGTAATAAATTTGCTCCATTTCGTAAAATCTGGGATATGTGGACCCACCGCCTCGAGATGATGTTCTGCCCAGACCAGGACATTTGAACTTGTTCCGTTCAAAGGGAGGTGCGGTTTCAGGCAGTATATGCCCAAAAAGCCAGCGAAGTATGGTCTGAAAATATGGGCAGTCTGCGACGTCATACGCCTGGAGACTGCAGCTCTGCACAGGCAAAGCTGCTGGGGAACGCGCTGAGGTCAACCAGGGGATGGGGGTCATTCTGGAACTGACAGAGGGGCTCCAGGGACAAGTCATCACATGTGACAACTTTTTCACTTCCTTTCCTCTGTCAGAATAGCTGCTCAGGAGAAAAATGACCCTGGTTGGCACCATTAGAAAAAACAAACCCGAGTTTCCGCCACAGCTGCTCCAGACAAGGCAGAGAGAGGTGTTTTCCTCCATTTTCGTCTTTGCCATGACGCACACGGTGGTGTCTTACGTCCCCCGCCGCGGCAGAAATGTCCTCCTATTGAGCACAAAACACCGCACTCCAGGCGTAAGTGGTGACCCAAAGAGAAAGCCCCAAATAATAAAGGATTATAACAAATCCAAGGGAGGTGTCGACAAACTTGATCAGGTAGGTGTCATTACGCATCAGTTGCGCACGAATTTATTCATTCTTGCTCATATATTCTTGTGTAAAATATACGTAGGCTTAATGTTTTTTTGTTTTTTTTTAATTAGGTGGTTGGCACCTACTCGTGTAGTAGGCAAACGAGTCTGTGGCCATTGGCCCTTTTCCACCATGTCACTGACGTCTCGCTTTACTACAACGGTTACGTCTTGTGGACCGCAGTTGACCCAGCCTGGCAGCAGGGCAAATCATACAGGAGGAGGTTGTATATCGAGAAGGTTGGAGAAACGTTAGTTAAACCGCAGATGGCGAAGAGAGAGCGTCTTCCCCGCCCATCACACATAGCAGAGTTACTCAAACATGCGCAGGGTGCTGCTTCTGCAGGCCCCTCTGCAGCCATCAAATCGAAGGGCAGGAGGCAATGCGAATTTTGCGCAGAAAACAGAAGAGTCGTCACCACCTGCTGCAAATGTGGAAAGGGCGCATGCAAGGACCACAGCCTGACCATCTGCAAAAACTGTTCCACCTGAGCAGGACTACCCGCCCCACCACCACCACACTCCCATCTCTCACTCTTTCTCACATCTCATATCTCTCATACCTTTCCCCATTCCAAACAGTATATGTTCATTGTTCTAAAGTTCTAAAATAAATGTTTTCTGGTTCAAAGTGATCTTGTATTTTTATTTTCATATTTTATTCTAGAACACAACAATGTAACGCGCATTTAGTGGTAATATGCAATAAGTAAATAATAAGTGGTAATAAGCAGTTAGCATAAGCAAATGTGAAAACATGATTACCGTTATATTACATTTACTGTGCTCCTAGAAAAAAACAGTACTTGGTTAGAATAATGGTTGGTGCCAATCTTTGGACCATCTAAAGGCCTAATTATAATAACAATCGAATATTACTTCAAATCTATTTTATGGAAAATATTTAGGTTTTTTGTTTTTTTCGGCTGAAAAACCAGTGTGCTCATGTAACGAAACTGGGATTTAAAGGGTTAAATCCCCCGAAATATAATTAAAACTTTATATGAATATTTGAGGGAGAAGTAGTTTTAAAAGGCTGACTAATTTAAAGTGGGAAAAAATATGAATATATAATATTTTTATAGCACTTTTTGGGGTGTGGCCGTTTTGTGGCCTTAGGAACACAAAAGGGTGCATTTTTTGAAATGTGCTCCTGCAAAAAAAAATTAAAAGTGGATCAAAATGAATGTTGGTGCCAATCTTTGGACCATTTTAAGGCCTAATTATAATAACACTCGAATATTACTTCAAATGTATTTTATGGAAAATATTTACGTTTTTTTCAGCTAAAAAACCAGTGCGCTCATGTAACGAAACTGGGATTTAAAGGGTTAAAACCTCCGAAATATAATTAAAACTTTATATGAATATTTCAGGGAGAAGTAGTTTTAAAAGACTGACTAATTTAAAGTGGAAAAAAATATGAATATATAATATTTTTATAGCACTTTTTGGGGCGTGGCCGTTTTGTGGCCTTATAGAATCCGGTTGTTAAGTGATGACGTGACAAATCCTACTTCCGGGCCTAAAGTAATCTGCGTTTAATATGGCTTTTGTGTTGTTAACATGTTTAATGTTTTGTATTATCTTCTATTTAATCTCAAAAAGCTCCTAAAACAGTCAGTGATCACTGTTG
>NW_005187417.1:4223297-4224970 GCF_000239375.1 Pundamilia nyererei
TAACCTTCATTTTATGGACGCACAGTGTGAGCACTCAGGTCGCATCAGAGCATCGGGCCGTATAGTGTGAGACCCTGCATTGTGACCTACGAACTTCCAACCCCTGCAAGTCAATCGTACAGTTTGAGCATAAGCTGAATAACACGACTGAAAAAATCGCACAGTGTAAGCCCAGCATTAGGAACATGAAAGGGTGCATTTTTTAAGGAACAACCAGGGGTTAAGTCTGATGTCATTAGCCGTGTCTGGGCCCAAACTCTGCTGCAGGTCCCAAAGTCACTCGATCACTGCGGCATCACTGAGAGTTAAAAACTGTCTAAATCCTTTCATCTGTAATAAAATGATCCGCGTTGCTGCTCTACCAGGTGTAACTAGTAAGTTTAACATCTAGGCATCCATGAAAGCTGAATTTATGAAATTTTACGGAGTTAGAAGTTAGCAGTAAGTTAGCTTGCTAGTTTCCATCTAAATATAACATACCATGTTCTTACTGAGGGATTTCTGAAACAAATTGGTAAATGATAAATGGCCTGTATTTATATAGCGCTTCACTAGTCCCTAAGGACCCCAAATCGCTTTACATATCCAGTCATCCACCCATTCACCCACACATTCACACAAATTAAGACGTACAGCTCTACTATCACTTCCAACATAAATGAAGACAGAAAACTAAACAGCAGTGATGTTTGTAGGGTTACTGAAGTCGGGCTAGCTGGTATGTAATGATGTGCTACTTGATCGCTAGCGACATAGCTATGTTAGCATAATATAAACAGTGAAGCTGGATGATGAACGCTAACTTTTTTCCACTCAATAAAAGTTAACGTGATTCCCGAAGGTTCAGGGCAAATGCAATCGCATGGCAGGATGCTGTAAACAGGCTGAACTTCATAATGACTGAAACTAGCACCACTGAAGGAACAATCAGTGTTGCCAACTCAGTAAGGAAAATTGCTATTGGTTGTCCTAAAAGTCACTAGAAGTCGCTAAATGACATCATTGCCTAATTTGCATAATCGGTCATGCTAATGTGATTTAATCTAACCTACGTTGTTGAAGAGAGAAATAACATAGTGGAAGAGACAAGAAGTGAGTAAAAACATTGTAAATGCATTTAGAATTTATTTAGAACTATAAATTAAATTTCTTTTAGCAATTATTGTTTTTTAATGTCACAATTCCAACCCTGCTCCTTTACCCGGGCTTGGACAGGCATAAGTGACCCGAAATTGGCACTCTGGTGGAGTTACTGTGTGTGTGTGTGTGTTTATAAGTAGTATTGGTGTGCGGATCGATCCTGAAATATCGATTCCTCCGATACCAATCATTTATGTTCTAGAATCGATTCTCACATTAAAATATCGATATTTTAGTAATTTAGGGTTAATTTGTAGTTTATCATTAACAGCAACACAGTGGAAAGAAACTATAACATTCGGATTGTCTACATTCAAAGGAACTACTTCCTCTTCCGCCTTTCATAGTCATGTGTGAAATACGGCTGTATAAATGTCTGGCCGCTCCCTGGCGCGCACTCACAACAATGGCTAATTGTGCGGACGTATTTTACCTCCACAAACAGCTGAGACGTGGTTTGCTATACATGTGGCAAAAAAGTGCTCCAAGAGTGAGGTGTTGTGGCCATACTAGGGAGACATTCAAAAGGGCTG
>NW_005187417.1:4234719-4245135 GCF_000239375.1 Pundamilia nyererei
TAAAGCTGCGCTTTAAGTTGAACTTCTGTGTCTGAGTCCTGCATTTTGGATCCACCACTCCTGCTTGCCCGCCTGCCACACAGCCAACCATGACAGATTTAGCAATTCAAGAACACACCCACCTTATTTATTGAAAAGTATTGGTATTGGTATCGGCGATACAGGTCCGTATTTACTTGGTATTGGCTCAATACCAAAATATGCAGTATCGCACACCACTACGGAGCATTACGGCTATTGTAGTCAGGAACCTCGCGGAGTAATCTGGGTCCAAAACTCCGTCTGTTTCAGGTCCCAAAGTCAAACGAACACTGCAGCATCACTGAGAGTTAAAAACCATCTAAATTCTTTCACCTTTAATAAAATGATCAGCGTTGCTGCTTTACCAGGCCAGGGATCCATGAAAACAGAATTTATTAAATTTAACGGAGTTAGAAGTTAACAAGAAGTTAGCTTGCTAGTTTCTTTTTTTATTTAATGCAAAATTATATTTTGTTTTAATTTACTTTCAAATTCTTCAGTTGCTGAATGGGCTGCATAGTTTTCATAAATTGCATAGTTCAGAATAGCTATAATTGTACCAGATGGTTGCATTCAGTTAAGTTGGACTAGACTGTAATACAAACCGTTCAAGTTTGTCAACAATAAAACTTACTGAAATGAGAGAAAGACTGAGTGCGAGAATTTGATATTAGATAAAATGAATATTGATAAAGTTTACCTTTATGTACAGACTCTGAATATTGCAAAATATTTTTAAAAATTGCAATAATATCGCATCGTGCGTTAAGTATTGTGATAATATAGTATCGTGGGATGTATGGTGATTCCCACCTCTACTAAACAGTAAAGCTGGAGGATGAACGCTAACTTTTTTCCAAGTTCCAAGGGTTCCCAATAGTTAGGGACAAATGCAGTTGCATGGTAAGATGCTATAAACGGACCAAACTTCAGTTGGGAGAACAACTGAGATAATCCATCCACAATACGAGGTTAGTCATTAATACACTGCAACAACATGGGAATAGAGCAGCTGCAAGAGAATTCAACATTAATGAGTCAATAGTACAGAAGTGGAGGAAGCAAGAAGAATGAATTGAGTAAAGTTTGACTTATCTGACTGTTTTGTTTTGCTTAATGCACCTTATAATCTGGTGTGCCTTGTGGTACAAAAAATACGGTACGCATTACCATTTTTTTTTGTTGTTGTTTTCCTGTCATGCCTGTTTCATTCATTCTGGAAGTACCGTATCCACTAGGTCACTGACTCTGGGAGAGACCAATAGTTATCAGTAGTGTAGGAGAGAAAGGGACAGGTAAAACACAGAATAGTATATTTTACCAATTATGTAACTGTTATACCTAAAAGAAAAAAAAATCTTTGTTTTGATAATGTGGTTTCAAGATCTAATATTTGTGATAGAGATGGACCGATCCGATATTACGTATCGGTATCGGTCCGATACTGACCTAAATTACTGGATCGGGTATCAGAGAGAAATAAAAAATGTAATCCGATCCGAAGTATCACAAAATCACCTCACAAACCGCGCTACTTGGCGTAACCCAGCTCGGCGCATCGGAGCAGTATGTGTCACGTGATAGAGCGGCTGTTGTCTGCGAGACCTGTCGGCGGTCTGTTGGAGTATTTGGAGCTTCGCTACATGCTTCCTAACCGCGGCATTTCATCTCGGCGAAAACTATCCCAGAGAAGTAAAGCAAGTGTGTAAGTTCATCCCTGAATGTTTGCATAGTATTTCCACGTTAAGCTTAATAACTGATAACTGATATATTGAGCCCCAGCTGGACTGGCCATCGGAGTTCTATATTGAGGTGAAAAGGAAGCGATTTGTCCCGTACTTCAGCTAGAATTAAAAAATAGACATTTTTGTCTTTGCTGCGCAGTTGCATCTACTTCTCTCATTCACTCCCCCTTCCTCTCCTGTTATTACTTCAAGCATGAAACTGATCAATGATCAGCTGATCGGCTTTTCTGCCGCAAGTCCCGTCTTTCTTGTTTGTTTATCGCCCACTGTGCGCTAGAAAGAGGAGACCAGCGGATAAACAACAGCAGCGCGTTTAAGCATGATAAGCTGTTGTTAGAATGTATTTAATATTACTTTCTAGTATCAGCTGAGGTTTGCTGGAGCCACAGCTGTAAAAGCTGCTGGTCATGATATCTGTTTGGATATGTGGTGAGAGGGAAACATGAAGATGAAACCAGGAGATGTCCTTACTGAATCATCAGAGCTGAACAGGTGATGGAGAAACAGGTTTTCCTTTTAGGTGACATGGATAAGTTATGAAGTTATGAACTGTTTCTGAGAGACAAATAACACCAGGATCCTTTTCTACGTAGCTGACAGCTGGTAACTGTGCAGGGGCCAGGTTGGGCATTAACAGGGAAAGGGGGGCACAAAGAAATGTTTTTCTTTGTTATGTCATTTAAAAACTTTGAATAAATAATTATCTGAATTTTACAACAAAAGTGGCCATCTGATTAAATGTATAGAAATCCATTATTGTATATAGTAACTAATAAGTCTAATATACATCCTAGTAAGCTATAGTACTTTATCCTTTGGGAAGGTACCATCTGTGCAGTCTGCAGTTCTGTTGAAGAAAGATGTTGAGTCTATTTAATTATTGTAGAAAAATAATTGATTTCTGTGCATTTGTTTTACATTTGCATTAAATTAAAGTTGATTACATCGATTAAGGGAGCGAGTACAAATGCAAAAACTGAGCGAGAGGGGCTGCTATTGTGTGTATGGATAATAGCAAACACTGAAATACATGTTTTGCACACAGCAACGAGTTTTGTTCACTCAAATTTAGCTTTTCTTCGCTCAAAATAAATTTCTCCTCAAAATGCAACACATGCACCTGCAAATGTTTTTTACGTGCGCTCAGAATAATGGCACAAAAATAACGCCATACACCCCTAGTTTTAATGGTTTGGGGCATAGTGGGAAGTATATTACATGTACTTCCTAACTGTCTGTCTAACACTGTCATTTGTGGAAAAGCCCAATGAACCTCTTGACATCAACTATGAAACAATTTGTTTTTTGGTGAATGGATCATGAAGTAGTTTGTTGGCGCAGTTATAAATTACATTTACATATAGGACAAAAGAGTGCAAGATAAGTATACCACTAGAAATTTGGACTTGAGTAATGTTGTCAATTACTTTGCTGAGTGCAAAGCCAGAAAGATGACATTCAGATTCAACAATAGTTTGTTTTTTGGAAGGACTGATGTATGTAGGATATATCGAGAAGCTGGTCCATTAGAAATAGTTATTGAATGAGGAATTCTATTCATTAGTGTGCTGGTTTGGTACAGTGACCACAGTGAAGACCTGTAGTTAATGGACTTCACCCAACTTCCATTTGAGATTGCTGTTCATGGCACTGGAATGATACAGTTAATACTGTTGATTATTCCTGTACTATACAATTTTTGCATTTACACAGTGTGTGTCTGTGTGAGAGAGAGACAGAGTGAGATAGTGTGTATACTCGGGTACAAGTTGGTGGGAACGATAACCACTGTTTTTGTCTGCTAGAGTGGTTTTTTCACTGCATATTCTGCACCAAAACTCTGTGCGTTCATCATTTGTTTGAAGCCAGCTCACCTCCTGCAACCCCTTTTCCGAGAATACTTTTTGCAGTTCGGACTCCTTCTGACATTTCTTTGGAGGTGGAGGAACACCAAAGTAATTGCGTAAAGGAGCTTGCTTCTTGGACATCTTTAAGAGTTCTAAACAAATGTTTGTCCTCCTCCAGAAAATCTTATGTACGCAAACGTGTGTTGCAACTTCTTATCTGGTGCGCGTCTTTTATTTTGACACAAAATGCACACCTGCGGACCACTTATGTGCACCCCTGGTCATATTGTAAATCCAAACACATGATCAAATAAACCCAACAGATTAGTATTTTTGTCTGCTATCCATTTATTTTTTATGAGCTAGTGATGCAATACTTGTCTACACATATCCACAGGTGACAGCACATGATGCTTATTCTGAAACAACTGTGGGAAGGCTGGGCAGGATCCTGGTCCAGAAATTCACGTAAGGCATCCTCATTTTCTGTTGCACGTAGTTGTTGTCCATATCAGAATGGATCTCCAGGAACTGTGGTGCACTTCTGGTGAACATTGGCCAGTTAACAGGCACGCTTGAGCCTCCGTTGTTGGGATCTCTGTGGACATAAAAAGAAAAAAGTAAAACATAAATACAGCAGCTTAATTTATATTTCAATACTTGATTTAGTTGTTTGGTTTCTGTGATACTCTGACAATCGTTTGTGTCTGCAGAATTATACCCAGTTTTGGCAAAGTTGGTCCAGTAGGAGATCATGGCGCCGGAGACACGGCGATGGCTTGGCCAGTATCCAAGTGGTGTGGTAAAGGGCTTTCCAAACACGTACTGCAGGTCGTCAGCGTGGTCAGCTCCCATCCAGCTTGGGTAGGGCATGATAAGACCACCCATACGGTTGGGCTCAGAGAAGAGGTAGGAGTAGGTGCGCCCAGTTCTTTAATGAGAAGAAACATTGATGTGACAATAACTACACAACTGACAAAAACTATTTGACTTTCATTTCTGTAATTATTTATATGAATGAAATTTTACTGAGACCACTATTATCTCATTAAACTGTGACATCTGTATTGCAAGATAATATTCTCACGTGGCATGGTCAGCATGTAGATAAAGGGCAGCCTGTGTAGGAACCAGGAAGATGTAGTCCGTTCCTACTCCCACAATGGTTTTCTTGATGGTCTCCTGGCTGGGATTGCTTCCCCAGTTTGAAGTATAGGTGGAGTAGGCATTGTTCAGACCAACCGTGCCCTTCTCCTTTGTGTACGCTCCCAAGAGCCTCCTCACATCGTCACTGAAATCCGAAAGTGAGGATTAAGGTCTGATAAAACACCTTACTGTCACCTAAGGTTTGATATAGTGTTACATCCATGTTGGCATTGTTATTGTTTCAACTGATCAAATGGCTCAAACTCACATAGGGGTGCTAATTAGATCTGAGTTGATTGACGGAACATCTAAAGCAGTGAAAATATGCCCGTCCATGTCATTGACTCCAGCAATGTAATCAATTTCAGCTGCATTGTGGAACAAGTGGGAAGGATCTTCTGGCAAGAAGTCCCCATCAATCACAGGAGACAGGATCAGGTTGAAGACAATGGGGTCTGAGAAATGCAGACAATTAGAACATGTACTATATGCAGAACAAACTTTGTTTTATATATACTGTGTTAGCCAGCATATAGTTTAAACTGTTGGATTTGCTTGTATCCCATTGAACTTTGTGAGCAATCTTGTCAGAAAAGCTTTCATCATGTCTAAAATGAGAATGTAAAGTAGGCTGTGTGGAATGTAATCCTTACTATCGGGTGAACCGGACAAACTGATAGTGCCTGCCAGTGTTAGAGCTCCAGGATCAGCCATCTTCAAACAGGCAGCCATTCTGTTATCAGTTGGGCACTTGACCTTCTGAGCAACCTGCAGAGTGGGTGTAAATTAATAATTATGTGCTATTGTTAAAGCTGTTTACACAGATTTTGTATTCCTATTATTTGTTCCGAAAGAGTGATTATATCCAGAGAAGCTGCTATGTACCTCCTCAGCGAACTTGCGAGGGTTCTTGTTGATTCCCCAGGGGCAAAGTGCCACTCCACTCTGGGAGATGGCTCTCCTGATGATGCCTTTATTGTGGGGAGTGAGAGTCTGTGGGTGGAAGGTTAGGAAGAATACGTAGTTTGATCTTGTGCAACAACTTTATGGTTTCCAGTGCAAATAGCAAGCCAACAATTGTAACCACTGTAGCAGATGGGTGAGAACCAGGTCTAGGTCTGCTGTAAGTGTCACCTCAACATAAATTACTAAATTTGATCTGTTGACTGTGATGTTGCTGTACTGCTTACAGTGTTTTTATTTTAGCAAACAGTTTGTGCAGGAATTCGCTTCTTCAGTTCCTTGCAAACTAAGTTGCCAGTGTGAGTTTATAGCTCAAAACTCTATAATCTTGTCCAAATATGGTCACTGGTTCGAACAACCAAGGATTTTGATATATGTGTGTATATATACATATCTGTGGAAATGTATTTTCACCTGGAAGCTAACACTAGCTCCACCTGCAGATTCCCCAAAGATGGTGATGTTGCCAGGGTCGCCTCCAAATGAGCGGATGTTTCTGTGTACCCAAGCAATGGCAGCCTGCTGATCCCACAAACCGTAGTTTCCTGAGGATCAAATATATTTCAGCTCATGAGAAGAATCACTGCTTTAATGGAAGTATTTTTTAAATGGCAAGCATGTACCAGGCTCTGTAAAGTGTGTGTAACTTACCAGGCAAGCCAGAGTCTCCACTGCTCAGGAAGCCCAGTGTTCCCACACGGTACCCCACCGTCACTACAATAACATTCCCTCTGTCTGCAATCTCCTGTCCGCTGTACAGGTAATTATCCAGGAAGTTCGCACCCATGGAGCCTCCAACCAGGAAGCCTCCTCCATAGATCCAAACCATGACAGGGAGACCGGCAGATACTAGAGGACAAAGTTAGTGAAATTTAGTCTTTGTCTAATTTACATTAAAAAATAAACAAATAACCTAGGGCTGCGCAAGTTAATGCGTTATTATCACATCAACGCATTCATTGATTAATAACGACAATTATTTTATTTTGAAGGTCCATGCTAACTGCCTCAGAACATAAAAAGCCACGGGTCACAGGAGGGATGGGATGTTGATCTGTGCAGGCTTGAAATGGGTGACATTATGCATCTCAACCAATGAGATCATTTATGGTGGGCTTGATAGTACTGCAGGGCAGAGTTGATAGAACTAAAGTTATTTGTAAGAGCTGCAAAGTTGAGTTTTCTTATCATCGGAGTACAGTGGTCTCTCGCTATAACGCGGTTCACCTTTTGCAGCCTCGCTGTTTCACAGATTTTTTTTTGTGTGTGTGCAATTTTGCATCCTTTTTTCCCCCTGCGCATTGTATTCTGCGTTCTCATTGACTGTAGACCATTGTCAATCAATCTCATGCCGTGTCTCCTGTACAGTACAGAATGTGTTCAGCTTGTCAAATTAACATAAATCTTTGATCGCTAGCAGTATGACTCTTACGTGCTGTACTGTATGTTTGTAAGTTATCTCCCCAACAAACACAACAGTGTCAACGAAACCTTTTTCAAAGGCACCTGTGGTAGCACCCAAAAGGCAGAGGAAGATGCTAACCACCGCACAAAAAGTTGGACTTCTGGATATGCTGAAGGAAGGTATAAGTTACTGTATTTTTTGGACCATAAGGCACACCAGATTATAAGGCGCATTAAACAGGGTTTGATCTTTGGTTTCATTCTATAATACTGGATTTATTTTTCTACGAAGGTTTGAACTTTGAGAGTGTTTAAACAAGAGAGAAAAGTGTGAAAATGTTCATGTCTGTCTGAGAAAAGTGTCTAAAGCGTGTAGTGAGGGGTTTTACAGCCTTAACACATCTATAATAACTGTAAAAAATAAAGCTGACTACTTCATGGATTTCACCTATTGCTGGTTATTTTTAGAGCATAACTTGCACAATAAACGAGGGACCACTGCACTTCAAGTCTGAAGTATCACTTAAATGCATTACACGCTATTGATGCCAGCAAAACACCCACTCAAACAAACAGTGGCAGGAGGATCGACAGACTACATTGGATGCAGCTTGTAGGAGAAGTATAGTTAAACAAAACGGGAGAAGCTAACAATCGCCATAACAAAGTGGCTAGCTACAAACTGCAAGTCAATTATTATCGTGGAAGATGTCGGTCTGATGAGCCTCCCTCAAGACACACCAGAATTCACAAGCTGTACAAAAAGGAGAGCACTATGAAAGCAACTGTGTCATTATGTGCACTAGCTGTTGCTCCCTCTGGAATCTAGTGGATGTC
Source organism: Pundamilia nyererei (assembly GCF_000239375.1). NCBI lineage: Eukaryota > Metazoa > Chordata > Actinopteri > Cichliformes > Cichlidae > Pundamilia > Pundamilia nyererei. The sequence continues at coordinate 4,242,683 of NW_005187417.1, forward strand.
ACTAGGTAACCATAATTACCTGAGAGTTGCAGTACATTATATTGATGAACAGTGGGAGCTGTGTTTGCATGCTCTGACTGCAGCGAAAACAGAAGAGAGTGGCAAAGAGTAAGAAAATTTCAATTTAGAGGAATAGATAAATGCAGTAAATTTTGTCAACTCAATCTAGATTACTGAAGGTGGGTTTTGGGGCGGGGGGGATTCTCATTCTCCACCGGAAATCAAGAATAAACAGACTTCACAGAATAAAAGTCCTTTGACAGTGAATGATCTTGAACATCTCCCTGACAACAGAAAATGTTTCTGGTGGTACCTGAAAAAAATCAACATATTTATAAATGTTAACTTGCTGTTGATCAAAAGGTGCCTGTTATAAAGTTATGCTCGTGATTCTTTGTTGGATCTGATTAGATTCATGTTTATGTTGAAATCGACAAGAAGTGTTTTAACTGCTACTGTGTTAAGGAAATAGTGCTGTTAAAAAGCACCTTATTTCTTTAAAGGCGTTGCTAACTGATAGCAACGTTGCTAACTCATATAGCACATCCGCTATATGAGATGTGCACTTCTCATATAGCAGTGCTATGGGTGCCGGTTTAGCTCAGTGGGTGAGCAGGTGTATGGCTGGAGAGCAGTGGGCCTGGGTTTGAGTCCGACCTGCGGCCTTTTCCTGCGTGTTCTCGCAGAGAATCATGCAATTCATGCGATCACAATTTAAAAAATTTCATCATTGCCCAGCACTAAAATAAACTTTTGTGCATTTCTGTTTTTACCTGAGCTGCCATGAGGAACCCAGATGTTAAGGTACAGGCAGTCTGTACTGCCAATGTAGTCAGTCATCACAAGGTTCAACTGAAGGCATCTGGGCTTGTAGTCTGTGGCCTGTAGAATACCTGACCAGAAACACATTAAAAGAGTTAAATATTACATTTGAAAAATTATCAGGATACATGTGTATGTTACTTCACACAGCGCAGGTCTTAGCTTGCCTACCTTTGCAAGCAGTAGAAGTAATTTTCTATTGACTGATTAAAGTTAACAGGAGACATGCAGAAAAGGCTGCTGAGAGTTTCAGAGATAACAGCTAAAGACTGATGAGAAACTTAATCAGTCTACCTACCATCCCAACCACGGTGAGGCCTTGGTTTCTCAAATGTTCCAGGAGCATCAGCAAAGGGAATCCCCAAGAAGATATCCATGGATCGGCCTGATCCCAGACTCTTCGATTTTCCCTCAACCTTCCCTCCCTCGGTCTGCACCACACCAAGCTAAAGAGATAAAGCACAATGAGATAAAAAAAATGTTGATACGTTTGTAGCTAAATAGTCTTTGCACAACAAGATGACAAAAAATCCTGTAAACATGAAAAATACACATTTTGTGTAACACTTACAGAGGCCGCAGAGGCCGTCTCTAGAAACAAAGCAACAGCAATAAAAATCCCCAGCGTCAGCATCATGAGTAACTGGCAGAATGGCACCGATTGTCACCCTGACTTTTATAAAGCGGACTCCTCCCCTGGACAACATCTGACCTGTGTGAAGTTCGTGGGCCTGCTTTTCTCACAGTTACATAATATTTAACCACCTTGTGTACATTACACCTTCCCAAATACTTCCCGTGTATCATATCATTATATCATTAATTTCCATATTTTCGAGAAGGAAAATAAGTTGTTTTAGACTCAGTGAGCAGAGAGACAAATTTAGCCAAATGTTCATGTAAGTTGCCTAATGTGTAAGAATGACCACAGGTCAGGATGTATTTTGAAATATTTCACGCAGACAAATAATGACAGTCTGATTCTGGACATGCAAAGAAGGCTACTAGTATTATGTTTGGCATCTCGTTTTTTAATTTAATGAATTACTTCAAAAATAGAGAGCTGGTTCAAAAAAACACACAAACAAAACAGACAGAGATTGTGTTACAGTCCTGACCAGAGCCTTCGTAAGACATGCAAGTGATTAATCTTTCACGTGTGACTTTGAGTTTTCCCCTACTATTTATCAGGAAACCATCCTCTATTGAGTTTACACAGCTGTCAGACTGTGCACAGAGTCACACTCCTCTAGCCAATCTGAAAAGTTAACCATTATGTTTTGAATGCTTCAAAACTAAACTGTAAATACCTTTATTGTAGCCTACAATTAATAACTATTTCTACTATAAAGTGCAAATTTGCTGAGTCAGCGTTATCTCTTATGTGCTTTTCCACGGCTACTGATTTTATCTGTGACATAATCTATACACCTATGGGGTCCATGCATATACAGCAACAGTGTCTGCATGTGCATGACACTCACCTGCCACATATCTAGTCAGCCAATCACATGACAGCAACTATTGCGTTTAGGAATGTAAGCATGGTCCAGATGACCTGCTGACCCCCAAATGGCAAAGAAAAGCAATTTAAGTGACTTTGAATATGACTTGGTTGTTGATGCTAGTCT